>NC_080177.1:10821605-10960261 GCF_950295315.1 Erinaceus europaeus
CAATAGATCCTAATAGAACTGTCCCATTCAAAGGGAGCAGTCGAGGCTGGCTTCTGAGGCAAAATAATCTCATTTGGTTTGATTTCTGTGAGATATGAAAGGCCACCCCTCTTCTCTTTCAGGAGGGGAAATCGTACCCCAACTTGAATATCTGGGGGGGTGGGGGAAGCACACAGACTGGCCCACACAGAGAAGAATAAGCAAACAGGCTTTCAAATCTTCATGCATTGACTGGGAAGGGAGAAGGAGGTATGTGCTGGGCCTCAGAGCTTCACTGCATATCTTCAACACCCTTCAAACATCTCTGTGTAGGTGTTGTCCCAGCAAGATGGGCTGCCTGGAGCTTCCCTTGAAGCCCCCATCACCTGTGCACTGAGCACAAGTGTATCACATGGGAAGCAGAGCAGAGATCTGCAAGGCTTGGCCTTGACCTTCCCTGAGCAGCACCCAGTGAGAAAAGCAGGCAGCCAACAAGGAAAACGTGCAGGCAGGTGCACTCGGGCAGCGGCTGGGAGGACCTTTGCAAAGCCCCAGGCAGGATCCAGCTGCTGACTGTTGATGGGTGTGGCAGTTCAGGGCACAGGGCTGGAGAGGTGACCTGCTGGTTCCCGGCTGCCCAGGGGTTAGCGGTGACATCTCATGGGCCAGGAATCTTCTGGTTCATGGACAAGCCTGGGTCTGGCTCACCAGGTAGGGCTGTGAAGTAAACCAGGTTCTTATTCACACTACATGGACACCCTCCCTGTGATGGTCTCCTGCCCCTGGATGCTGCTTCGGACGGCCCTTACAGACTGGAGAGAACACTACCAGGAGGCATTATATTTCACCGAGGTATCTGCTGAGGCCCTAACTCTCTCGGCTGCCCTTTTCCCCCTGTAACTGCAGAAGAGGAAGGTGAGTTGGAGACGTAAGGGAGAGGATGCTCTGTGCTCCCATGTCCCATGCTTCCCTCCATGGCACTGTCGGAGACCAAAGAACAGACCCCAAGCAGAGAGGCCCGGGGAAAGGACTGTTTCTGGCTAATGTGATGAGCTGATGAATGTGGAAGCACCCTGCTCCTCCTTTACAAAGAGCTGCCACTAGGGGAGAAACCAGTACAGAAGCCAGAACCCCACCTTCTGCACCCCAAAAGAATTCTGGTCCATACTCCCTGAGGGGTAGGCGACAGGGGAAGATAACCAGAGGGCTCTGAATTCCAATTCCACCGGCCCCGAAACATACCTCACTAGGAATCTTTGCAATTATTTTTTTCAATCAAGTAGTAAGGCTTTTATTGCAAATCTGAATCTTAAAGTCTCCTCTACTTGTTTCATCTCCTAAGTCGAAAAGTATTGGGTAGAATATGTTTCTTGTATGTTTGTTTATTTGTTTTGCTCCCCCAGGGTTATCACTGGGGCTCAGTGCCTGCACTATGAATTCACTGCTCCTGGAGGCCATTTTTTTCTATTTTGTTGCCCTTGTTATTGTTTTGGTTACTGTTGTTGTTGTTATTGCTGTTGTTGTTGGATAGAACAAAGAAAAACTGAGAGAGGAGGGGAAGACAGAGAGGGAGAAAAAGATAGACACATGCAGACCTGCTTCACCAGTTTCGAAGCGACTCCCCTGCAGGTGGGGAGCTGGGGGCTCAAACTGGAATATTTTGTACTAGTCCTTGCACTTCACGCCATGAGCACTTAACCCACTGCACTTGTGTAGAATATGTTTTATTGTATTTATTAAGAGGCTCCCTTAGTAGGATAAATCTAGGGGAGATTCAATAACAGAAAGAGAGAATGGTAAATACCAGTAGGCAAATATCACTGGGTTTTGGGGGGGACGTGGTCTATTTCATTTATATGAATTGAAATCTAAAAGAAACTGGTTAGACTCAGTGATGAAGTCAGAGCAGTCATCAACTTAAGCAACAACAGTAGACAAATAATTCTGACAGTGTCAGTAGGAACCTTTGTTTTCATACCATCAATGAAAGAGAAGTGAATCTGGAAAACACCAGAGGAAATCAGGCTGTTTCTCTTATCTGAGAGAGAAAAGGTAAAAAGGAAGGAATCTAGAAAGTAGTTAATGGGTATAGCTGTGACTTAAGAGAAAAGGTGAAGGCAGAACCATAGAAGTGAGTAAAATGGGCAAAATACAGATATAGATATGTAGATATAGATAGTCAACCAACATCTGTGACCTTGGGAGAACTATTGTGCTTTCTGCTGAAAGGGGGTGGGGGCACAGAACTCTGGTTCTGGGAATGGTGTGGAGTTAGACCTCTATTATTTTATAATTTTGGAACTCGCTATTAAATCACTAATAAAGAATTTTTAAAAAGAGCTTATTCTGAGAAGATAGTAGTTATACAAATGCCCCCTGGCTGGGGGAGGTGGCTCAGCGGTTAGAGCATGGTCTCTGTATGCATGAAGTCCTCAGTGTGACCCCCAGCACTGTGTATGCCAAAATGGTGTTCTGGTGGGTCTCTCTGTCTCTCTCATAAAATAATTCTCCAGAAGTTCCTAAAGTTTGGAGCTGGGCAGTGACACCTCTGGTAGAATGCACAAGTTAACATGCTCAAGGACCTGGGTTCAAGTCCCCAGTCCCCTGCAAGGCAGGGGGTGGGGGGAACAGAAAAGCTTCATGAACTACGGTTCACTGCTGCAGGTCCTCCCTGCCCCGCCGTGTGTGTGTGTGTGTGTGTGTGTGTGTGTGTGTGTGTGTGTGTGTGTGTGTGTTCTCTAACAGAATATAGGAAAGAAAAAAGGAAGAAAAAACTAACAAATAATAATAATAATAAAAAGCCAGGAATGGTGGAGTCTTAATGTAGGCACTGAGCCCCAGTAACAAACTTGGCAGCAAGAAAACAAAAAGAAAAGTTTCTAAAGGTCAAGTGCCCTGGATTATGGACTCTCACTTGAGCCAGCCAGAGCTCTGGTGGGCATCTCCTGGCTACATGTTCAGCCCCTCCTGAAAGCAGCACAACTCCACGACTCAGCTCTCACAGGCAGGGGGCTGGAGCCACTAAGGGGTCAACAGGAGAGTCAGGAAGGACCCATTCTTGAGTTGGTGCTAACCCAAGACAACTGGCCTCAGCCCCCACTCCCAGCTGCTGCATTCTCCCTCCCTCTCCCCACACTCCAGTCTAGTTAGGGCCATGCTCCTTCAGGCTGCACTTCTTCGTGTCTAGGATTTTGGTTTGTTTGTTTATTCCATAGCTTGCCTGCCTGCCATATCTTTGTCCACCCATTCATCCCCTGCCTAGAAAAAAATCTCATCCATCCTGCAAGACCCGGTGGGTCAGACATCTCCTCCCTGAAGAACTTCCACCCACGTGGGGATAAGTGAACACCCAGGGTGCTGGCTGAAGTCTTAGCATGCACTGTGGCAATCAGTTCTTCCATCCTGGAAGCAGGTACTGGCGATAGTATCATACCTGCTTTGTTGAGAAGGAAACTGAATCTTGGAGAGGACAGCTAACACAGTCAAGATCCAAAGCCCAATCAGAAGCAGAGGTGGCAGGTTTTTCCCCACAGTCTATGAACTAAGCTACCACTATCACCAGCCTCCCTGTGCCAGACGCCCCAACTCATCACTCGCTCCTCAACATGTCTCACATCCTGCCTAGAGTTCTACCAGGTTTTGATGCCCACCAAGAAGTGCCCCCAGGTCCATTTTTACATTGGATTCTTCCACGGTGCTTAAGTGTTTACTGGCTAACACCCCAGAACAAAGCTCCCCATAAACTGGGATGGACTCCTCATCCTCCCAGTCCCTTTTCTTAGGCCTAGGGCTCGGTTTCCAACAGAATTCAGCCCAAGAGTAGGAGAACATAAAAATGCAAAAGCCACTGGTACAAGGGAAGTAACTGCAGCTGGGGAGAGAGGGCAGGACAAAAAGCAAGGTGTGAGGATAAGCTGTCCAATAAATATAGTTAGAGAAACGAGTTTTCAGAGAGAGGTAGGAAGAGAAGATCCCTGTTGGTATCATATACACAAAAATAAATGCCACATGGATTATTTGTTCTGCAAACATTTATTTGGAACCTACTATTTGTCAGTGACTGTTCCAGATATGAGAACACAGTTATGAATAAAACAGCAAAGGTCCCTGCCCTCATGGAGCTTACATTTTAGTGCAGGGAAACAGACAATAAATGAATGAAATGAAATAAACAAACAAAGATTAAATATATTGCAAGATGACAAGCGCTACAGAGAAGCACCGAGTAAGGAAGGGAATGGAGGGCCTGACGAGAGGAGTCATAACTAAAGACCTAAAGACAAAAATCAAAACACTAAAACTATTCAACATTACCAAAAGAAGATCTTTATTACATGCAATACAAGACCCAAAAAAACAGATCACTACATCAAAATGTTAAAGTGGCATATTATACAGTCTACCACAAAGCAATAACACGGTACCAGTGACAAATTCAAAAACAATACCATCCACGATGGTAGTAAACAGTTTCTACAAGCGGCAACGTAAGAAATAGCCAAAGGGAAGAATGGACATGAGGTGAACATTCTGGAGGGCCCCATACACTTCTGAAAACAAGCCCCACCTCCCCAGTCAGAAGGATCAAGAGACTGGTTCACAACTGGCTCAAATTACAGCCCAACAGTCGCAAGAGGTAGCAAGGAAGTGGCAAACCCCGCCTCTCCTGTACAGCCGGTGCGAGAGTGTGTATATATTTTGGAGAGCAGGTGGGCAACATGGGGCAAATGGGGCCAACCCCAGGGCCTGAGCAGTGCTCCTGTAGGCCTATGCCACTGAGGGAGAGGTGCATGACACCTGCTTGACACTGTCTGCCAGAGGGGAACACACTGGAAACAAGCTGAATATCCATCAAGAGGACAGATGACGATAGACTTAGGTAATGGATTATCAGATGACCATTCAAATGAATCGTTCGGGTCTGTGTAGCAGCATCAAAAGCAAAATGAAACTGAAAGATATATACAATAGCATGTATTTACTTCTCTGTGATAAATACAAACCAATGTAAAACTTTGAACATTGATACTAAGTTATATGTTGACAATATAGACACCCTACCTGCAGGAAGAGCATGGAAGCGTAGTCTGCAGACCAGAGGGGTGAGCTGGGGCAGAGGGGTAGGAAGGAAGGAGGAAAAAAAAAATCAGATCTGAGGAGGGAGAAAAGAAAGTCTCTTCTTTAATGTCCCCCATTAGTTCAGGACTCTGGGGGAGTGTCAAAATGTTCACATTTGACAGTTCTAGAGGACAGTCTATGGTTTTCATTTTCCTCTGAAATTATCCTGCCCCACAGTTTTTTACTTCCTATTAAAAGACTTAGGCAAAGCTCCAGAGCCAGCCTTGGAGTCCAAGACACTGGTGTGGACTCCACTTCAAAGGCATTTGCTGTTCTGCTTTTTAAGGCTCGAAGCCTCAGTTTCCAGTACAAAAACAAAAACAAAACACTGCTCTAGTAACATCTCCCACAAGGAGTTAGCGTGAGGCCTCTGCACACCCTTGAACCTGGAGGAACTCTCAATAGCTGGCAGTTACTGGAGGCTGGAGTGAGTGCAGGTTCACAGACCTGCTGTGGGCACAACAGGGCATCTGAGCTTTGAGACTACTTCACAGCTTATTAGAAACCATCTCCACGGAGGCCAAAGAGATTCGGTGACATCGTAAAGAAGAAACTTTCTCCTTTGACAAGACAATTTGTGCTCGTGCACGTTATCAAATAAATGTCAGCAAATGTCTCAGTAACACTCAGTGGAGGGTAAAAGGCAAGCACATTGCATCTGCTAAACTTCACATTAGGTAGGAAGTACCTATGATTTTTAAAATAAATAAGTGAATAAGACAGTGTTAGAACACTAGGCTCTAGAGTAGTAACGTTTTCATTCATTATAAATAAATTCGACCTCAAGGTTTTTAAAATATTTTATTTAGTTAGTTACTGGACAGAGATAGAAACTGAGAGGGATGAGGTAAGGAGAGAGTGAGAAAGAAACAGAGAGAGAAAGACATCTGCAGTACCACTTCACCATTCACAAAACTTTCCCCCCACAGGAAGGAATTGGGGATTTGAACCCAGGTGAGTCCTTACACATTGTAACACCCATGATTAACCAGGTGCACCACAGCCAGCCTGGCCCCATCAAACTTCAGAGCAGCATCTCTTCGGCTAGAGATTGAGTGGCCATGAACACCAAGAACCTAAGATTACCGAAGCAGCAAAGGGAAGGGGAGGGCCAGGATTCGAGCACCTAACTCAAATTTGATGGACAGTAAGTCAAACTCACACCACATCCCAGTCCAGACAGCAAATGGAGTCCTGAAGAGGTGTGGGCAAGGCAGGGAGGAGCAGCTGAAAAGGTCCCTGGGATCAGGGACCCAGATCTAAGGAGACCACCAACCAACCAAGGACCCAGCCAAGTCTGGGTGGGGGCAGTGCCTGGGGTGCATCGTTCGGGAGATGTCTGGCTGACACCCAACCCCCCTAACTATTGCCACATATAAGCCCGTCTGGCCTCTAGTTAGTTACTATCCATAGTCCAGAAAAGAGGTTCTGGGAAGACAGCTCACATGACTGGCCTAGTCTCTCTTCAAGGCATTACATGCCCTGTTTTCAAGTGTTGAAATCAGGTGACACATCTCTTGTCATAGAACAAATAAATGCCAGTGATGTTTTCCATCAGTTCAGAAAACCCTCGGGGCATTTGTTAACTGCCCTGGAAACAGTGTTGCTCACGATGCCAGAGCACCATCTGTCTAGACTGGCAGCTCTCAAGCCTGACCCACATCTCCCAGCAGCCCTGGAATCAGCATTGACGTAGATTTGCTTCTAGCCATGATCCTAGAGCAGAAAATTATTCTACTTCCCTCTCCATCCACTGCCTACTTGCTTAAGCTGTGGAGAAGCATCTAGATGGAAGGCCCAACACACATGTTGACAAAGAAACTCATTACCTTCCCACTTTGCCCCAGTTAAGAGTTGAGAACACAGACCCAATATCTAAATGATGCCCAGCCCCTTAATGAGCCCCTTCCACAGGCCCAGCCTGTTGACTTTTGTGAGCTAACACCAACCACTGACCATTGCTACCACCTTTACTGTTAAGTCTTCTTCTTCTTTTTTTTTTTTTTTTTGCCTCCAGGATTATCTACTATGGGGCTCAGTGCTGCACTACAAATCCACTGCTCCTGGCAGCCATTTTTTTCCCCATTCTATTGGATAGGACAGAGAGAAATTGAGAGAGGAGAAGACAGAGAGGGAGACAGATAGACACCTGCAAACCTGCTTCACCACCTGAAAAGGAACCCTCCTACAGGTGGGGAGCCGGGGGCTCAAACTGCGATCCTTACACAGTTCCTTGCGTTTCATATTACATGTGTTTAACCCAGTGTGCCACCACCCGGCCCCCACTGTTAAGCCTTGATGAGCTACCAGCATCTGTGGCTATCTCTGGAAGCCCTCCATAAAAATAAATTATGAGGGGCTGGGCAGTGATGCACCCAATAGAGTACACGCGATACCATGCACAAGGAGCTAGATTCAAGCCCCCGTCCCCACCTGCAGGAGGGAAAACTTCATGAGTGGTGGAGCAGTGCTGCTGGTGTCTCTCTCTTTCTCTCCTTCTCTCCGTGTTTATCAGAAAAGAAAGAAAAAGTGACTGCCGCCTGGAGCAAGGGAGTCAGCATCTGCCCCAATGATAACCCTGAAGGCAAAATAATAGTAATAACAAATAATAAAGGATACAGAAAGTCTATCTCACTTAGTACAGTTAGACTGAATAGGCTTCTCTGTCCATCAGAGACGTGTCCTTGTCATGACCTGCCTCCTCAGGCTAGCTGCCCCTAGCAGTGAAAGGAAACTGAGCTTTCTTAACCCAACGAGAAGACTGCTAAGTTGACTAGAGCTGTTGATCTCCAGTCACAAAGGACAGGTTCTGGGCCACCTGCCACAATCACATCAAATCAAGCCCAACCACTTGGACCCTTGGTTGTGCCTATGTTTTCTGGGAGGTAAGCTGGAGGGAGGCTCCCTCCTGGAGCACTGAAGTTCTTCAAGCCCACACCTCTTCTCCTTAGCAGGTACACTTGGCAGTTTTCCCATAAGTCAGCCAGCCTCTATTTTCCCAAGATCTTTGGTCCAGTCTTCACATGGTAGTTTTCTGAATTATCTTTTAATACTAGTGTCCATTGCAGTTCCTTCTTTGATGTATAAAACCTGAGGTTCTAAAGGCACTCAGGACCTTAGGAACTCTCTGGACCCTGCAGTTGGAGTCTGTGTAACTTCAAGGTGGCACCAAGAGGCTGTGTTCATAAGCGAGAGTCCAAGGTTTCTTTTCAGTTGCATGTCCTTCCCGTTTTGTTCACTGGCTCATCAGATACATGCCATCTCTTCCCAGCAGAGAGAGCCCAAGAGTCTTCTAATCATGAGCGAGAAAAGGAATCACTTCTGACCCAGAGCAGGCTACCAGTTATCATCTTCCAAAGAGCCGGAGACTAAATCTGGAGAAGAGCTCGTGTGACATGATCTGGAAACAGTTCAATTGAGTGGATTAGGGTTGTGGCCTCGCTGCTACAGCTCCTCCCCGCCAGCTGGCTAAGTACTAGTCACAAAGGTGAGTCTGACTCCTCCACACACAGGCAAAGATGAACTTCTGTGTGACACATCTCAGCACGTCGCACAGCAGTTACAAGATAAACTCCAGGCCGACAAATGGCTGGATGGCCCACTTAAAACAGAAGGTCCTTTGAGATGAAAGAATTCATATTGTTTTCAATTGCTTTGTTTATATATGTATTTTTTTCTTTGAAGTAGAATATATATATATATACATATATATACATATATATATATACCTACCCCCTTTGGAGTAGAATTAATATAACATAATATGGTTATATTATATTAATTATATTGTGAAGGCCAAGCTAGCAAGCAATCCAGAGCGTCGAAGAAAAGACAGAAGCTTTGCCCAAGATGCCACTGAGTCCACAGACTCCCAAAGAAGAAACAGGTCAAAATCAACCCAGCTCTTTCTGCTTTAAATCAAGTCAACTTTACTCTGGGGACACACAGCCATAACTCATCCATCAGTCCTACAGATAAGAACAGTTAGTATTCGCTGTGTTCCACTGGAAAGGCTACATATATTTTATATATATATCACCTCCTTTAATTCTTAACCCCCAAGTCTTCTTAGTAGTTACTGTTTTGACCCCAATTTTATAGACAAGAAAAATTACAACTTTTTAAAGTTCCCCACAACTAACAAATAGAGATTGGAATGATTCTACAGCCTGTTCTGATCTCCATTTCTGAGCAGTGTTTCATTGATACCATCATGTATAAAAGGATATTTTGTTTATTACCACCAGAGTTTCGCTGGGGCTCAGTACTAGCACGATGAATCTACCACTCCAAGTGGCCTGCCTGCCTGCTTTCCTTTCTTTCTCTCTCTCTCTCTCTCTCTCTCTTTCTTTCTTCCTTACTTTCTATTTCATTTGTTAGGACAGAGAGAAATTGAGAGGGAAGGGGAGATAGAGATGAAGAGAGACACCTACAGACCTGCTTCACTACTTGTGAAGCATCCTCCCTGCAAGTGGGGAGCAGGGACTTGAACTTGGGTCCTTGCATATGGTAATGTGCGCTCAACCCAGTGCACCAATGCCCGGTCCCTACAAAGGATCTTAAATGCACTTCTCCCAAGTCCCTAGCTGTGTTAGAGGGTTACACATGTATTCAGGGTCATGGAGGTAAGGCATGTAGATATGACAAAAGAGAAGGGAAGCTCCTGCTCTGTCAACTCACTCTGGCACCAGAAACTTGGAAACTCAAAGTAGAAGCTTCTTAAAAAAAAAAAAAAAAAAAGCAGAAAACTTCTGAAGCAAAAGCTGGGAGGAGCCCACGGTCATTCTTGCTGTCCCAGTCCCCAACCACCACGAGTTGCTGCATTATGACAAGAGCATCTCTTTAAAAAAAAAAAAAAATCCCAACCATGATAATCACATACTTGCAAAACCATTTCTCGGGTTGCAGAAGTGTTCTGCTTTGTCTTACACTTGACAAGGGGTCAAGTGCAGCAAGAGATTGTGGGAAGACCCTTTCTGAAGAGGTGCAGTGCACCCAAGGTCATCTGTACAGGGAGAGGTAGACAACTGAGACTAGGGCGAGGCCACACCCATGCCGGCACCTGCACGGTAGGAGGAGCGTGAGGAGAACCACTTGAGGTTAATGACGTGTTAGTGGGGGGTTCTCAACGCCCAAGGACCTTAGGTAGACTGGAGTCCAATCCTTGAAGTCTCTGCATCGATTTAACATGTGTGCCCCCATCCACCTGCCTTCCTCACAACTTCTGTCCCCCGGCCACACTCGAACTGGCTCTCCCACCCCAATGCTTCTGGCCCCGGGTAACTGGTTCCCCTCGCTTTCTTCCTTGAATTCTTCCTCTGTCAGGTTCACCACTAGCTCTTCTACCTCAGGTTTAACAGTGGGAAGTCGGCAAGCCCAGGCCACTGCTCTGAGGATAGGATAGCTACTTGAGTTCTCAACCACCGTGGCAGAGTGCTTCAAAACCACCTCCAGGGGGCCAGGCGGTGATGCATCTGGTTAAGCACACACATTACAGTGTACAAGGTCCCAAGTTCAAGCCCCTGGTCCCCACCTGCAGAGGGAAAGTTTTACAAGAGGCAAAGCACGGCCACAAGTGTCTTTCATTCTCTTTCCTTGTCTAGCTCCCCCTCCCCTCTCAAGTTCTCTTTGTCTCAACCCAATAAGAAATAAATAAAAAGGGGCCGGGTGGCAGTGCACCTGGTTGAGTGTACATGTTACAGTGCACAAGGACCCAAGTTCCAGCCCCCAGTCCCCACCTGCAGGGGGAATGCTTTGCAAGTGGTGAAGCAGTGTTGCAGGTGTCTCTCTGTCTCTCCCTCTCTATCACCCCATTCCCTCTTGATTTCTGGCTGTCTCTATCCAGTAAATAAAATAAAGATAATAAAAAAATGATAAATAAAAACACATTTTTTTAAAAAAAAAATCTTCATTCCCCTAAAATAAACACACACACACACACACACACACACACACACACACACCCGATAGCAATTCCATCTTTCTCTGCCCCATACCCCAGGTCCTGGTATTTTGTTAAAAGCTAGCCAAGTGATTCGAAAGTGCTATGTAGGTGGAAAGAAAGCACAAACAACAACAACAATCAATCTCTTGCACAATTACAGACAGGAGTGCATTTGCTTCCTCTGCAGCTAAAAGAAACCTCCTTCAGGCACTTCCTGTTAGAAGAAGCATTTCACCCATCACAAAGGGAAATGGGAAATGCAGAGAAGGAAGTCAACAAACAAAAGGATGCCTATGGTTAGCCTGGGAAGAGGTTCAGGGTCATAGGAAGTTGCTACTTATTCAAACAACAGCACTGTCCATTGGCAAACATGCTTGCTGCCACCCCTGTTAGGGTAAATAAGAATCTGTTTTCCTCCAAGTAATTTTATCGTTGGCAGAAAGGCTGCTTTGGCGGCAGGGAACTGGCTTGGTAAGAGCGGATAAGAGGTGTGAATGGCCTGGTTGGTGAAGTAATGGCACTTAGACATGTGCAGAGGTGTTCACCCTCTGGTCGCCCTTCCTCCCAGCCTTCTGCTTCTCCTGGAGCTGCTGGCTGGCTCCTCTAGTGACACGCTGGAGACTCAAGACAGAGACTCTAACCCCAACAACATTTTCCAACAAAAGAATGAAGCCCGAGGCCCAGCCCAGGCTACTCTGGAGCTCAGCTACCTCAAGAAGGTGAAATCCACGAAGGCCAGCCCCCACCTGTGCAAAATGCCAGTGGACAATCCTGGACACTGCAGAAGCCTAGTGCCTGGGCACTCTTCTTATCAGTCCCAGTGTAGGGCTTTGCTTTGGTTCGGTTTTTATCTGTACCAGAACCAGTTAGAACAACCAGCGATGCCCAGGAAATAACCAACACCAGACTCCCATCACCAAAGGAAACTGAATCTGGTAGAAAAAGCTACTTCCTAGTGGGAGACATGTGGTCTCACATTTGACACAGTTGTTCTCAATGAGCGCCACTCAACACATGGTCTAAGTGTTAATCCCTTATTTCCAAAGGGCCACCTTGCCCCACCCATCATCAGCCCTTCTTCAACACACCGAACATCCCACATGATAAGAGCAAGTCAACATTGGGTGAAAGAGTGCAAAATCTAGGTCAGTTACTTTTTATTCAAATTACTATTATTATGGCCAGGTTGCATCCTAGTCATAACAGTGGGAGGGTATGTATTGCTTAACAGTTAAGGATTTCAAGACCTTGGTAATATTACCAGGATGCTATGGGTTAAAAAAAAAAAAAAAAGAAGAAGCAGCAGCCTATCATTTAAGAGTTAACGTGTTTCTTCACAGACATTATAGTAAAATGCCACAAACAACAGGTGGAGACAGGTGGAGTCCACCCCCAGGGAGTGTGGACGTGGAAGCTCTCACATTGCCTGTGAAGGCAAGAAATCTGCCCTGGGGCTGGCTACACTGGCCTCTTGTTTCAGGCCCAGGGCCAGCTAGACTGGCCTCTGTTTCAGGCCAGACTCCTCTTGTCTGGTCTCACTGTTTGAGTAGCTGGGGAACAGAGATGAAAACATACTCTCCTTCTGCAACCAGATAGCAAGCTGACATAAGCAGGCCAACTCAGCCATCTGGATTTTTCACCATTTGGCCTCAATAACCTGGCTTCATGATTTAGCTATGACTTGGTCCACTATGCCAAGGAATGATAATGCTGAAACCACACTAACAGACACAACCTCGAACACCACGGGGAGTTCTAGCTCCGGTTCTTAACTCATCAAGCATGCTTCTCTGATGCAGGACTAAATGCCTTTCCGGGGCCAGCCAATCTTAAAAGAGCTTTACGTTGAGTGAAAAGCTGAAATGTGTTTCTTGGTAAAGTCTCCCGGCCCTCCCTCCCACAAGGGGCTCAGGCCTCGTCTTACACAGTAATAAAAAATAAAAATCTATTCCCTCGTTTCCATGTTTTGTGAGATGTGAATCCTCTTCTCACCTCACTCCTTGGCTACCTCTTCTCCCATTTCCTCAGCCGTGCCCTAGACTTCTCCCATTTCCCCAACCATTCCCTCGACTTCTCCCATTTCCCCAGCCATTCCCTCGACTTCTCCCATTTCCCCAGCCATTCCCTCGACTTCTCCCATTTCCCCAGCCATTCCCTCGACTTCTCCCATTTCCCCAGCCATTCCCTCGACTTCTCCCATTTCCCCAGCCATTCCCTCGACTTCTCCCATTTCCCCAGCCGTGCCCTCGACTTCTCCCATTTCCCCAGCCATTCCCTCGACTTCTCCCATTTCCCCAGCCATTCCCTCGACTTCTCCCATTTCCCCAGCCATTCCCTCGACTTCTCCCATTTCCCCAGCCATTCCCTCGACTTCTCCCATTTCCCCAGCCATTCCCTCGACTTCTCCCATTTCCCCAGCCATTCCCTCGACTTCTCCCATTTCCCCAGCCATTCCCTCGACTTCTCCCATTTCCCCAGCCATTCCCTCGACTTCTCCCATTTCCCCAGCCATTCCCTCGACTTCTCCCATTTCCCCAGCCATTCCCTCGACTTCTCCCATTTCCCCAGCCATTCCCTCGACTTCTCCCATTTCCCCAGCCATTCCCTCGACTTCTCCCATTTCCCCAGCCTTTCCCTCGACTTCTCCAATTTCCCCAGCCATTCCCTAGACTTCTCCCATTTCCTCAACCATTCCCTAGACTTCTCCCATTTCCCCAGCCATGCCCTAGACTTCATGTATGTGAATTCTCATTTTTTCCCCAGCTGATCTAGATCTTTTGAATGTGTCCATTTGTCAAGGTCCCTTTTTCATATTTCTAGCTTTAAAAATGTATTTATGTAGAGGGCTGGGTGGTGGTGCATCTGGTTGAGCACATGTGTTAAAATGTGCAAGGACCCAGGTTTAAGCCTCCAGTCCCCACCTGCAGGGGGAAGGCTTTGCGAGTGGTGAAGCCGTGTTGCATGTGTCTTTCTTGTGTCTCTCCCTCTGTATCAGCCCCTTCCCTCTTGATTTATGGCTGTCTCTATCCAGTAAATAAAGACAATAAAAATTAATGCATTTATGTAAACAGCTACAGACGTTAAGTTTTTTTTTTAATCTCCATGGTCTTACCACCCCAGGGCTAACTTTTTTTTTCAGATAAAGGCAGAGAAGAGAGATAGAGAAAGAGAGAGAACCTACAGCACAGAAGCTTTCTTCAGTGTGATAGAATTCAGCCTGGAACCTGGGTCACCAACAGGACAAAGCAGCACACTCTTCATGTGAGCTATTTTGTCTGCCCAAGCCATTGAGACCTTAAACTGTCCTGTTTCTGTGTAAGTTAGCATAACAGCACTAGACCAACGCATTGATTTTTACTGCCTGATTTAGCTCTTTAAATTTAAAATAAAATGTCATTTTTTTTTTTGTCCCCATGCACTGCTGAAACCCGGTCGGCCCCTAGGTGGCACTAATTCTAATAAGGTCGCCTAAGTTTCAGACCCTGATTTCACTATAATATCTAGAGCCTCTAGATGGCGCCCTCAGAGAAGCTTATCTGGGAGATTTTAAATCCCAGGCTGGAATGCAAAGCATGGCCAGGGCCCTCTGTGTTCACATGAAGATAGTCCACCGTCCCTCAAACGGGTTTGCCCATTATAGTCCAGAAGTAGGTTAGAAAATGGACTAGAGATGTCATATTTAAAAACACATTTTCCAACTTCTTGGAACGTTTCTTTTAAGAAGCTGATGTCAGTCCCAAACGTGAACTCTAAAAGCTAATAACTGAGTCAGAGGCCAGCGATCGGTGTGAAGGTCTGTCCACTAACCCTCTGAAGTTAGATAGGGCCAGCCCTCTGTGGTGACAGGGGACCCCTCGAGCTTCATAGTCAAGAAGTCCGATGGGGAAATGACACAATCGTGCCCTAGACTTCATGTATGTGAAATTCAGAAGCAAATAAACTATGGTCAGACATTCATGGCTCCTGGGCATGCTCACTGTGACCAAGTGAGTCACACTCCTAGAGGTGGAGACTGGACTGGCCATCACTCAGCCCCTCTTGGGTACGCATGGGACATGAAGATGCAACCATGGTTTCCTCATCTCACCCTCTGCTCCTCCACTTTTCCAGGTAGCTGCTCCCTGAAACTTACAAGGGAGCAAGACTCAAGGTCCAACACAGGATTTTTCATTTGAAGAATAGATTTCATCTAATGTCTCTGACTATTCTATAAGCAAGAGAAAAAACACACCCCTCCCTGTCCTCACCATTCCCTGACTATAATCCACCCCACTAATTTCTCTTTCTTTTTTCTTTATTTGTTAACCAGAGCATTCACTGATGAGCTCTTGCTTATGGTGGTGTAGGGGATTGAACCTGAGACTTCGGAGGCTCAAGCATGAGAGTCTCTTTGAATAAACATTATGTTATCTGCCCCAGCTCCACTAATATTTCCAACACATATAGATGGAATGGTATATTGTAATTTGTCTGTCTAGTTCAAATACATGTCATGTATTTATGGCAAGAATATGTAGTTTACATCAAGAAAATAGATACCTTAAAAATAGTTATCATTAAGAAAATAAAAAATATTTCACAGTAGTAGTATAAGGATTTTTTTTTCTAGTTCCTTCATTGTCAACCAAATGCTTAATTAAATTGAAACCCTCTGTTCTCTGTGTAAATTAAAGGATTATACTCTGTGTGAGGTTCTCACAGCCATTAGTCCTGCCTGTTCTGTTTGCTACTTGATTTCTCTTAACTGAGCAAGGGAAAAGGATTTGACAGGCTTATTTACAATAGCATGGCCTTCCTCTTATGAAGCATCAACACCAGGAAGACAGATCATAGCAACACAAGTTCAAAGGCACTTTTTTTTTCCCCATAGAGAAATAGAAATGTTCAACTTACCTGGTTTGTCAAGGAGAAAAACTATGCCCAGCATGCAGCCAGTAAATAGCACACAACAGTGTATATAGACAGCTAAGGAGAGAAAGGACTGGGGGGGGGGGGGGGGACAAAAAAAGAACCCGGAGTGAGAGAAGAGAGACTAGGAAGAGCACACCCAGAGATGGAGGAAGAAACTGAGTGGCAGCCAGGGAGGCAAGCGGGCTTGGAAGGAAGGGAGCAAATGCCTGAGCGGAAGCCAGCTTTTATGGGTTCAGCCCTTACGCCCTGAGCTGCAGACACGCCACACAGGGTACAGCTGTTCTCTGAGCATGGGGTGAACTTAAGGCCTGTGCTTCTGAATGAACCCTTTGGGTCTGGAGGAGACCCTACTTGAGTACAATCACCAGCCAGTGGAGGACATATGAGGGAAATCCCCTTTCAGGCCAAGTTCCTCAGGAGCCACAGAAAACAACTGAGGGGGAGTCAGGCGGTAGCGCAACGGGTTAAGTGCATGTGGCAAGAAAACAACTGAGGGTCGGATCTGGCTCTGGGGTGGCAATGTCTCAGGACTGAGTCTCAGTCCTTTCACAAGGACTTACCTCCTCAACCATCTGCTTGACCTTCTTCTGCTGACAATGGACCATGTCATCCAGGTGCCGGATCCGTTCCCGGAGGCTGGCTGATGCTTCTTCCAGCTGCTGATACCTAACACAGAGAGAAGGAAAAGCATTTGAATCCTAAAACTAAGTAGGAGCATCAGCAGAGGACGTTGGCACTGGAAAGGACCCTTGCCAGGAACAAGAATAAGAACTCCAAGACACACTCTCCTTACTTGGTGTCCGTCCTTGGCGGTTAAACACCAACCCATCTGTGTCAGAGGAACACACAAAACTCTTTTCCAAATTCCCACTTGCAAGTTTTATAATTTAAATATATATATATATATATATATTTATGTACTTTTAAAAAAATTTTCTAAGACATAAATTGAGAAGGAAATGGGAATTGAGAGGAAAAGAGTGAGAGACGCCTGCAGCACTGCTTCACCCCTCGTGAAGCTTCCCCCCTGCAGGTGGGGACCCGAGATTGAGCCTGGGTGCTCATGCAGGATAAAATATGAGCTCAACCAGGTGCATCACCCCCCCAACACATACACACACACACACACACACACACACACGTTGTAACCTGTTAGGGGACAGTTAGTACATTTCCCAGGGACTGTGACATTTTATTTTATACCACTTACAGATTTGAGAGGCTCAGTTTGGAGGTTCATGCTATACTGGGACATCCCATCAGCTACATGGACTAGAGGATCAGAGAGCGTGAGGTGTCTATCAAAGCAACAAAACCTCTGAAATCATGTGGCAGAATCCTAGGGAACCTGGAATTATTGCTCTTTTTAAAATATTTTATCGACTTATTTGTAGTGTAGATACATAAACAGATAGGGAAGGAGAAGATAGAGGAGAGAGACATCTGCAGCACTGCTTCACTGCTCATGAAGCTTCCCCACCGCCGGCAGTTGGGGACCAGGGGTTGAACCTGGGTCCCTGATCACTGTATCTTGTGTGTGTGTAGCTTCTTCCAGGTATCCCACCGTCTGGCTCCTGGGATTATTGTTCTACAGCATTTATTTGGGGGAAAATGGGAAACACTAAAAGGCCCCCTCTGCTCACAGTAGAGAAGACCACCTCACACAGCATTTCATACATTTGTTTTTAGAGTGTGGATTATTGGGCAGGGGTAGGTAGCATAATGGTTATGCAAAGAGACTCTCATGACTGAGGCTCCAAAATCCCAGTTCAATCCCCCTCACCACCATAAGCCAGAGCTGAGCAGTGCTCTGGTTAAAAAAAAAAGAGTGTGGATTATTATTCTTGGACTCCCCATGATTCAAAGCCATCAAAGGAACCAGCAGATGGGCCCTTCCTTTCTTCGGGGACACCAGACGGGGGCTCTGAATAAAAGGTCTAGAGTGGTCACATCCATTCTCTGTTTCCTCCTTGGCACAGTGTTAAAGACTGGAGAAGACTCTTACAACTTGGCACATTCAGAAGTTGCAAAAGATGAAGGTAACAGGTATTTTTCAGTATGAAAATACACCTGGTAGACTCTCACAACAGTAAACTGGTGAGGTGAGCACTGGTATCATTAGTGTAGCCCCTTCCCTCAAGAAGGAATGCTTATTTCCTAGAGCAGCAAAGATTCTCAAGGAGGCAAAGGGATGTGCCCTGAATGCTCAGGCCATCCCAGCCTTGCTTTCACTCACAAAAGGGCCACTTTGGTTTCTAGCAGAGACCAAGTCCCATCCCGGCATGTCCCAAGCTGGGCTTCACATGCTGGTGGCCAGAGGACAAGGCAAGGTGTGACTGGGTAATGTTCAGAAGCAAACAAAGATATTTTCAAACTGACTACATGACAATGGCATTCGTCACAGTTGATGGGGTTTTTTCCCATTGATAAGGTACATCCTGAGAAGCTCAAGGTCACGACAAACATTTACAGACTGAACTCTGGCCTTTGTGCCACAGTCTTTGATGTGCTTCACAGGCCAGACAAGAAGTCATGGGCTGTAAGAAGTGCCTCACCAGAGAAGCACTGGGCTTTACCTTTCCTTGTCAGAATCAGTGATTTCTCCTGACATTTCAGTCTCGTGTTCGAGAAGCTGGAGCTGCAGTTGATGGCGTTCCTAAAACAAACAGAAATGGGTGTTTTCAATGGAATACTACTCAGCTATAAAAAAAAAAGGTGATTTCACCGTTTTCAGCCCATCTTGGATGGAGCTTGATGAAATAATGTTAAGTGAAATAAGTAGAAACAGAAGGATGAACATGGGATGATTTCACTCACAGGCAGAAGTTGAAAAACAAGATGAGAAGAGAAAACAAAGTAGAACCTGAACTGGAGTTGGTGTATTGCACCAAAGTAACAGACTCTGGGGTGGGTGGGGGAGAGTACAGGTCCTGGAACATGATAACAGAGGACTAGTGGGGGTTGTATTGTTTTGTGGAAAACTGAGAAATGTATTTCCTGTTGACTGTAAACATTAATCCTCCAATAAAGAAATAAAAAGAAAGAAAGAAAAAGAAACAGATGTTTGAAGCAGGGAAGCTGCAGGTGGACGGAGAATGTGTACTGAGCAACTAGAGTTCTGGTGTGAGCTGACTTTAGGTGTCTGCCCCACACGCAGACCTGTGAGAACATTCAGAGTTGTAAATAAAGACACTCAATACTCTGATTCAGAGTCCTGCCATATTCAAATATTCTAGATTCCTTTCTGAAGCATCAACCAAAGAGGCTTTTGTAGTCAGGGACGTGGTTCAGCAGGTAGAACGCAGGACTTGCATGCAGAGACCCCATGCTCTATCCCCAGTACTGAACTGTATATGTCATAGACCTTCTCTAGTTTCTCTCATCTTATCTCATAAACTAGATAAATCTTAAAAGAAGAAGGAAAGAAAAAAAGGAAAAGAAGGGAGGTTCTGGAACCTGGGCACTGCGTTATAGAATAACTCAAGTAGTATTTACACAGGTGTGTACGCTTGTAAAGATGCAGTATGATTCAAGTCAGAAAATGAGCCCTCCTAGTAGCCAAGGCCCAACCTCTGAAGTCTGAGGACATGCTACCTTACATGGAAAAAGGATCTCGGCAGATGTGATTAAGTTAAGGTTCTTAAAAATGTGCATATCAGATGTCAGGCTCAGGCAAAAACTAGTAAAGTCATGGGCCCCCTGGAATATATTTAAAATAAACCTACTAGCTTTTTCCAAAACAGAGACCCCAATCTTCACCTGCAATATTCTTGCCTTTAGGTTCATGATTAGTCAACAATCTGTTCTGCATTATACTTAACTCTTTTTCAGCCACCAGGTCCCAGATGATACCATGATGCCAACCTGACCTCCTTGGGCAGAGGACCTCACTATGTGTCTTAGAGCACTGCCTACCCAGAGCCCTGCCCCACTAGGGAAAGAAAGAGACAGGCTGGGAGTATGGATCAACCTGTTAACACCCATGTTCAGCAGAGAAGCAATTACAGAAGCCAGACCTTCTACCTTCTGTACCCCATAGTGACCCTGGGCCCATACCCCTAGAGGGATAAAGAACAGGAAAGCTAAGGACATAGCGCAAAGCGCAAGGACCTGCATCAGGATCACGGTTCGAGCCCCCGGCTCCCCACCTGCAGGGGAGTCGCTTCACAGGCGGTGAAGCAGGTCTGCAGGTATCTGTCTTTCTCTCCCCCCTCTCTGTCTTCCCCTCCTCTCTCCATTTCTCTCTGTCCTATCCAACAATGAACAACATCAACAACAACAAGGCTACAACAACAAGGGCAACAAAAGGGGAAAAAATGGCCTCCAGGAGCAGTGGATTCATGGTGCAGGCACTGAGCCCCAGCAATAACCCTGGAGGCAAAAAAGAAAGAAAGAAAGAAAGAAAGAAAGAAAGAAAGAAAGAAAGAAAGAGAGAAAGAAAGAGAGAAAGAAAGAGAGAAAGAAAGACTAGGAAAGCTATCAAGAGAGGGGATTGGATATGGAGCTCTGGGGGTGGGCACTGTGTGGAAATGTACCCCTTATCCTATAGTCTTTTCAATATTTCCATTTTATAAATTTTTAAAAATGTGGAAATAATGGACTTTCCAGTTAGGTTTTTATAAGGAGAAAGGAGGGTTGAGAGTCAGAAGAGAGAGATGAAAGAAGCTACATTCTATCTTTCAAAATTAGAAGATGGGACCATGAGTCAAGGGATCTAGGCAGCTACAGCTAGAAGTTTGAAAGGTCAGGAAACGAATTCTCTTCTAGGACTTCCAAAAAGTACCAGGTCCTGCCAACACCTTGAGTTGAAGACCTCTGACCTCCAGAACTGAACGGAACATACATCGAGGTATGCACCAAGATGTTCACACTTTCATATATACGCATGACCTTACAAGGTTACCCAAGAAAGCAATGCAGGATTCTGGGCAGTTTTTTTTTTTTTCATCTTTATTTTTATAATGAGGCATTTAGGCATTGGGCCTCACATATGCACACCACCAAGTGGCTTCCCCAGTCCACTGTTTGTTTTCCGTTAGAGAAAAAAAGGGAGAGAGAGACAGAGGCCCAAGCTCCAGAAAAATGTCAGGATCACACTTTCCAACCAATGCTGTCACTTGTCTTAAATATGCAACTGATCCTCTCTCTGATAAATGACAGATTTCTGTATCCCAAGGGGTTGAGGTGAAGTGATAACATTCTCATTCGTTTGCTTTTGTCCCTTCCAAATAAAGTTACCACCTAACATTCCACAGCCCAAGTAAAGTTACCACCCAACATTCCACAGCCCCCAGCGAGCCGCCAAACTCCACAGGACTGACTTAGCCGCCATTCCCGCTCTGATTACCCCTCGCCTCTAGGGGGCACTGTGGAGCAGTTCCTGAGCAGTCATCAGGGATCAGGAACTGGCCTAGAATCACAAGGACGTCCAGGGGTGACCTGGTCCACACTGTGGTCTCCCTCTGCCTCCACCATCAGCTCAGAGTCCCACAGCAGAATGACTAAAGAGCTGCTAACAGGTCACCGCCCTGGTCACTGTTTGCAAACACATAAGCTACTCCTAACTATTTTCCAGAATCCAGTCACGACTTTGACCCTGCACCACCTCCGCTCCTCCAGAAGTCAGCTGTCATCTGCTAAAGGTCCCCTCCCTTTCCACCTCTTCACTTCCTTCTCTTCCCTTCCCCTTCTCCCAGGCCTTCTTTCCGGCTTCCACTTCCTGCTGGATTCCAAGCCTCCTCCCTGGCTCTGTCCTAGCTTCCTGGGCTCAGCTGGGCTCTTGCTCTCCACACCCTTCCCCTTCCCCCCCCCCCCCCCCCCGGCCCAGCTTTCCACACTCACAGGGGTATGTGGTACCTGCCTGCAACCCTGACCTGTCTGGGAAAAGCCACCCCTTCAGACCCATACCCTGAAAACAGCAGGCTTGGGGGGTTGACAGAGTCTCTCACTAGGCATGATGACTCAACAAGGAGAACTATGTTCTCCTGAGGTCCAAGCAAAGCAAGGTTGCTAAGTATCTACTTTTCATAAATAACTTGAGAGAGAGAGAGAGAGATATCATAGCCAGAGTTTTACCACTCCAAGTCAGCTTTTTCAGATTGAAAGAGAGAGACAGGGAAAAACACCACATCACCTCAACTTCCCACAGTACTGTGGAGCTCAAACCTGGGTCACCTGCATAGCAAGCAGTGACTTCCCTGGTGAGCTAACTCACTGTCATATATATATATATATATATATATTCTGTAACTACATGACAAATCCACTAAAACTGACTGACAGGGAAGGGGGAGACAGAAGGAAGAGAAAGAGATACACCTGCGACACTGTCACCTCTCATGAAGCTTTCCCCCTGCAGGTGGGGACCGGGGACTTGGGCCTGAATCTTTGTGCATAGTAATATGCACAAATGAGCCACCACCTGGCTCCAAGGCCCAATATTTTGAAAGTATCGTAATATTTATGATGAGAAAATGGAATTTGCTGGATTTTCTGGTACGTAATAATAGTTTTGACTATTTTTAGTCATGAGATGGAGAGACGGGGGATTGGTATGGAGGCTTCTCAGCCCTTCAGACAGGCCTTGAGGGCCATGCAGAAAGGAAAGGGGTCTGGGCAGTGGGATTGTGGGCATCAGGTACCTTTTTATTTTTTTCTTTTTTGTTATTGCCATCAGAGTTATTATTGGAGCACTATGAGTCCACTGCTCCTGGCAGACATTCCCCCTACCCCCACTTTTTTTTTCTTTCCCTTTTTCTGTTTTAGCTGCTAGGACAGGGAGAAATTGAGAGAGGATGGGAAGATAGGGAGAGAAAGATAGACACCTGCAGACCTGCTTCACCACTCATGAAGTGTCCCCTCTACAGGTAGGGAGCAGGGGCTTGAACCCAGGTACTTGAGTATGGTTATGTGTGCTCTCTGGTACCTTTTCCATGCGCTCAATCAGCCTGTCCAGCTCCCCAATGCGCTGATCTTTCTCCTCCAGGCTGACCTCTGCTGCCTGCATCTTCTTATTGGCTTCTTCAATCGCCTTCAGAAAACTGTTAGTCTCTTCCTGCAAAAGAACCGTGTTTTCCTCAGCACAGCCACTGAGTTCATGCCCGTGCTACCAGCTAGGGCCCACATAGCTCTGTCCTGGAAGAATCATAGCATCATCCCCTGAAAAAGCTCAACCTCAAGGCTTTGAAATCTCTTATGGGTTCTGAGCTCAACCCTGGTTGATAGTTATGAATAAAGACACCAAGGACAACTTTTGAGTGGACTTATCTGTTATTTTGTTCCCCATCTAAAGAGAGCCTAAAAAGAGTACTTATTCTTTGTCTGAATGCTCTCAAAATCACTGTATTTATCCACAATGTGAAAGGAAGTAGAGGCAGACCTGGAATTAAAAAAAAAATTGGTATTATCTTTTATTTATTGGATAAAGACAGCAAGAAATCGAGAAAGCAGGGGGGTAGAGAGGGAGAGAAAGACAGAGAGACACCTGCAACATTACTTCACCACACACAGTTTCCTCCCCGCAGGTGGGGACTCGGGGCTTGAACCCAGGTTTCCTTGTGCTCTGAAACATGTGCACTCAACCAGGTGTGCCACCACCCAGCACCCCAGTTCTGGAAGGGAGGGCAGAATGCCTCACTTTCTCATCCATACTGCACACTACAGAGCAGAGTTCACTCCTAAGAAAACCCAGTCTATCACCCAACACGCTGATTAACCCTAAGGACGCACTGGAGTTAAGATGTGAAGAGGGCATCTTCTAATACTTCTAGTCCACCCCATGTGAGATATCAAGCTAAAGTCAACAGTGCTAAGACAGAGGCACCTAGGGCCATACCTCAAATAGACTTCCTAGCTTCCTTCTACCCTAAGGTCCCTACTTTCATCTGCTCTATTCTTACTTTCTGGTTCCTGTTTATTATACATTTTGTCCTGCTTTCCATCTTACTGCCTTTCAGCCACCAAGTTCCAGGTGTTACTATGATTCCATCCTGACTTCCCTGGGAAAATTACCTCACCTATGCTTCCTGGAAACTCACCTCTCCAGAGCCCTGCCCCACTGGGGAAAGACAGAAACAAGTTGGCCGTATGGACCCACCTGCCAAAGCAATAACAGAAACCAGAACTCCCACCTTCTACTCCCCATACAGAATGCTGGTCCATATTCCCATAGAAGTAAGTGATAGGGGAAGAAAACTAGAGGTGGAGGGGAGGCAGGCGGTAACGTGGTGGGTTAAGCGTACATGGCACAAAGCGCAAGGACCTGTGTAAGGATCCAGGTTCGAGCCCCCAGTTCCTCACCTGCAGGGGGGGTCGCTTCACAAGTGGTGAGGCAGATCTGCAGATGTCTTTCTCTCCTCCTCTCTGTCTTCCCTTCATCTCTCTATTTCTCTCTGTCCTATCCAACAATGACAATAATAATAACAACAACAACAACAATGATAAACAACAAGGGCAACAAAAGGGAAAAAGTAGCCTCTAGGAGCAGTGGATTAGTAGTGCAGGCACCAAGCCCCAGTGATAACCCTGGAGACCAAAAAAGAAAGGAAGAAAGAAAGAAAGAAAGGAAGGAAGGAAGGAAGGAAGGAAGGAAGAAAGAAAGAAAGAGAAGAAACTAGAAGTGGTGAGGGATGCAAAGCTGGAAAACACCAAAGGAAGCCAGGCAGTGTTTCTCTTATCTGAGAGAGAGAAGAGGAAAAAAAGGGGAAAAAAACCCACCTAGAAACAGTAGTAGGTGTAGGGGTGACTTAGAAAGGAAGTGAAGGCAGAACTGTTTTTTTTTAATGGGCAAAATAATAATAACACTAATAATATGTATATAGATAGATAATCACAGAATCAGTCCATACTGGTGACCTTCAGAGAACCACTTCAGTTTGCAATGGAGGGGATGGGACACAGAACTCTGGTGGTGGGAACAGTGTAGCATTATAGCCCTATTATCTTACGATTTTACAAATCAATACTGAATCGCTAAGAAAAAGAAACAAGTCTTCAGGGGACTCATCCTGGCTTCTAGAGTGGTCAAGAGGTCAAGATGCACAGCCATGCCCACACGACCAGCACCACAGAACCCCACGGCCCCAGGCAGAGATGTGTGACTTTGCCGAGGGCAGAGGACACCTGCCCGGTGGTGTGAGAGGGAAAGACTTCCCCCTGGAAGCAGTGACCTGTTCAGCTTTGGGGGTGCTGAAAGGAGGGATCAAGGACAGAGAAAGAGTAGGCCTCAGCATAGTAGGAGCCAAGGAGCCCAGGCTGGCCAGAGCAACACAGAAACTCGGAACAAGCTGAGATGCTGGAAATGGCCAGATCAGCCAGAGAAAGGAGTGAATTTGGAGATCAAGGGCAATGAAGGGAGATCAGAGGGTGTGAGCGAGAGAATGAGGGAATCCCCAGCCCTCTGCCTGCGTTAAAGTCTGCAACCTCAGGCGTCAGGCGGCGGCACACCTGACTGCGTGCACATGCTACAATGGCACAAGGACCTGGCTTCAAGTCCCTGGTCCCCACCTGCAGGGGGAAAGCTTCCCAGGCGGTGAGGCAGTGCTGAAGGTGTCTCTCTGTCTCTATCCAAACATAAAGAAATAAATCAATGAAGTCCACAACCCCACCTCCCAGCAGAACCCCCACGACAGAACCGCCTCCAGTGACAATGACCCGAAAGCTCTGCTTACTGTCACACAGTGGCGACACCCACCAAGAGCATCTCCTTCTCGGCACTGTGCTTCCTCTGCTCCTTCTGCAGCTTCTCTTCATACTGGCTGTACAGCTTCCGGGTCATCTCCCTCATCACTTCTGCCGTGGCTTCCTGGGAGGATTCCACCTGCAAAGAGACTCTCTTCAGAGCACAACAAACCAGAGATATATACAACCCATGAGGGCTGGGAAGTGGCTGCCCAGCGGGTACAGCAGTGTTACACTGTGTGTGAGGGCCCTGGCTAGGTCCCGGGCCTCCCATAGGTGAACTATCGACAGCACTCCCGAGGGTGTTCCATGGATGGGGGTGCAGTGGTTTAGTGTCTCTCCCTTTTTCTATCCATTCTCTCTCTCTCTTTCTCTCTCTCTTTGCCTCTCCTTCTCTCCTCTCCCTCCCCAAGTGTACAGAATAAAGCAATTGGGTCAGGGAAGTCACTCAATAGTATAACACATATATAAGGTTCTTGGTACATTCCCCAGCATGGATATATATATTCCAGGTGGTGGTATGCCCAGGCTGAGTGCACACATTACTATTTGCAAGGACCCAGGTTCAAGCCCCAGCTCCTCACCTGCAGGGGGACACTTTAAGATCAGTGAAGCAGGTCTGCTCCTACCACTGGTGGTGGGTGAGGGAGAGAGATCCTGTCCTTATTTCAAATCTAGAAGGGCATGTGTGAGAAACAGGACTAGTGGAATCCTGGCTGAGGAAGTAAGCACATCTAGATAAGCTAAAATGGTAGCCCTCAGAAGTCCTTGGTCACCCACTGAGTTTTGTTTTTTTTTTTAGTTGATTATTTTTTAAATTTCTTTATTGGGGGATTAATGGTTTACAGTTTGTACATGCATAACATTTCCCAGTTTTCCACATAACAATTCAACCCTCACTAGGTCCTCCTCCTCCTCGACCCACTGACTCTCTTCCTGTGTGTCCTTCTGCTCTTAACCTTGAACCACACAGCGAGGTCCTGGACCTCAGAGAACCGGTGAGGCTTTTGCACCCCCAGACCTGGAAGCAACCCGCTCACAGCAGCCACGGTGATGCCTCAGAGGCCCTTCAGGCCAACGAATGGGGAATTTGATCAGGAGCGGGGTGCATGTTTAGAGGATCCTTAATCTAGACTGCCAGCTACAAAACAGACACCCTGTGTCAATAGTCAAGGCTTGTGAACTTGGCTGTCAAGAGGGGAGGGAATTCAGCAGAGAGAAGAGAGCAGAGAGAAGCAGGGGTGCTGACAGGAGAGCGGGAGGAATGTGAAGCGGCCCCAGCTCCCGGCTGACCTTCATTCTGAGGAGCTGGTTCTCAACCTGGGCGGCGTCCAGCTGCCTCTGCTTCTCCCGCAGCCGGTCCATGGATGCCTCGTACGTCTGCTGCAGACGCAGGATCTGATCCTTGATGCTGCTGTTTTCCAGGGTAACATCCACAAGGGTTTTCTATTGGGATGAGAAGCAAAACAAAACCAGGTCTAGTGGGCCTAGCGTCACGACAGGACACACCTGTGTTTGCTGTGTTTGCTCTGGGGTACAAACCAGGGCTGGCACCGGCAAGACTGAGGTATGTGTGGGCTGAGGGCCTCCCACAGGGTCAAGGGTTGAGCTCATGACCCCCATGGCTACTGGCAATGCCCCTTGGTGCTTCTCAAAACAGATGGAGATGAGCTACGGGACCCACATGCCTTCTATCCCAAAGGTCCCAAGTTCAGTCCCCAGCACCACAACATGCCAGAGCTGAGCAGTACTCTGGTGTGTCTCTATTTCTCTCTTATTCTCTCACTCATAAAAAAAAAAGAAAGAAATTTAAATATTCACAGTATATCATTAAACAGGGGGAAATATCATTTTGAAAAATGTAAATATCGAACAACAGTCCAGGGAACAGCTCCACTGGTAGAGTTCAGGCTTTGCACATTGGGGTGGTTCCTGGTTCACCCCCTGGCTCGATGTGGATTGGACTGGTATTCTGGTGTCTGTCTGTCTATCCATCTCTTTCATGTGAAATTTTCTCTATCAGGGCCAAGTGGTGGTGCACCTGGTTGACTACACATGTTACAGTGAGAAAGGACCCAGGTTCAAGCCCTTGGCCCCCAGATTCAGGAAGCAAACTTCACAAGTGGTGAAGCAGTGTGGCAGGTGTCCCTCTCCCTTTCTATCTCCCCTTCTCTCTTGATTTATTTCTGTCAAGTAAAATTTTAAAAAATAAAGAATTTTTAAATAAAGAAAGAAATTTTTCTCTACCTTGTATGAAATAAATGAAATATTTTAGGTAAGTACAGACCAACTCCATTTTGGGAAATTAAAAAAAAAAAAAAAAGACTGTAAGCCAGTAAAACAGCTCACCTGGATAGTGTACCTGCTTTGCCATGACTAACACCCAGGTTTCAGCCAGGTCCCCACAACACAACCTCTCTCTTTCTGTCTCTCTGCCTCTCCCTTTCTATCTGAAAAAGTCAGCCTGGAACATTAAGTACCAAAAATTAATAAATGTATTTGTGCAAATGGGGCTAATGCATAGAAAAGAGTTAGAAGAAATCTTAATACGTGGTTCCCACTAGGTAATAACATTATGTATGTTTTCTCTTTTCCAAATGTTCTCCAATAAAATCAGAGAACAAAGTATGCGTCTTGTAGCATGGCAACACCCCCCCTTTTTTTCCCTCTTAAGGGGACTGTCACTTCTGGGGTCCATTGCCAGGACAGGGAGAGCTTGGCTGAGCTCACCGCCAGGTCTGCAATGACTGGCACCTCCCTTCCTCAGACAGGTGGGAGGAGAGGAAGGAGGTCCAGGCTACAGTGATGACTCAGAAGAGGACCTGGCAAGTGTCAAAAACGTGTGGGCTATGGCTCCAGACTGCCCCCAAGCAAGAATGTTTACTTGAATGTTACTGTTATTTCATGACTCCATTTCTACTTGGTAAAACCTCCTTCCAGAGAAGGGCTTCCTTCTAGAACCCTGGACACTGGGTTACAGTCACCCTCCACCACCTCCCCCAGGTCACCTACAGGTTTCCACGGGAAGACTGAACGCAACTTGAACACCTCTGCCCTCTTTTCAGATGCCCATTCTCAGGAGCTGCCCCAACTCCGTCTCTCCCACTCTGAATAATAAGCCTCTTATTCCTGAAATGATTCGAGGCAAGTAAAAGGAATTTCAATGATGGTAAATGAATAGAGAAGAAAATACCAAGTCCATTAGGAAGCTGGGGGGTGAGGAGGGGGGGTGTGTCACAGAACATTTCAGCTGCAGGGGGCGCTTTAGCAAACACTTGGGCCAATCCCCCATTCCAAGCACAGATGATCCGGGCAAGAAGGCCAGGCTTCTTGGTCCAGTCCTGACTCTGCCACTCACGACATCCCACCTGCAAGTCAGTTCTCTCTACTGAAAAATAAAGGAACTGAAGCTCCTCTCTGCAGTTCTTTCCAGCTCTGACAGTCGGTGAAATCAAAGCCAAGGCTGGGGCTCACCGTCAGTGATAATGAAAATGCAGTGAAAGGGGCACTAAGAGAGATGGAAGCTATGAAGAAGTTTAAGGAAGCCGTTGAGCTGTGAGATCTTTTCACCTTTGTGGTTTGTTTGTTTGAACAATGGCCTAACAAGGCTCCTCTGTAGGGATAGTGAAATAGCTCGCCTGCATAGTGTGTACAGCCTAGGTTCAAGCCCAGGCCCTACCACATTGAAGGAAGTTTCAGTGCTATGGTTGGTGTCTCTGTCTGTCTCTCTGCCTCTGTCTCTACCTAAAAATATAAAATAAAATAAGTAGCCAGGCACTGGCATACCTGGTTAAGTACACACATCACAGTGCACAAGGACCCAGGTTCAAGTCCCTGGTTCCCACTTGCAGGGGAAACGCTTTATGAGTGGTGAAGCAGATCTGCAGCTATCTCTCTGTCTTTTTCCCCTCTCTATCTCCCTCTCTCCTCTCAGTTTCTCTCTGTGTCTATCCAATAATAAATTGATTAATTAAAACTTAAAAAATTAAAATACAGCTCTTAGGTATGCTGGGGACTGAGAGATTGGGCCAGAACTAGGGAGCAGTGAGGTTTCCTGGCTTAGGACTAACACTGTTAGGCAACGGGTGACTTCTGAAGGAACAGTGAGGACATGAGCAGATAACAAATGGGAAGTAGGATGGGAAAAAGAGACACAGACTCAATAAAGACACCCATCAGAGGTCCAAGAGGTGGCGCAGTGGATAAAAAGCCTCAGAATCTAAAGCTTAAGGTTCAATCCCTGGCAGCACAAGTACCAGAATACTGTCTGGTCCTTTCTCTCTAAATTCATATCTTTCTCAATAATAAATAAATAAAACCTTAAAAAAAAAAAAAAAAAGACAGCCATCAAGTCCCGGCATTTCTTGGGTGTTCACAAATAAGAAAACATCCCAAAGGGCGAGAGAGGAGAGAGAGAGAGAGAGAGAGAGGGAGGGAGGGAGACAGAGAACACCCTGGAGAATCCACTTCATGTAGGAAGAAGAGAAAACAAAGACCGTGAGTAAGGCAGGCCCAGAGGAGGACTTAGCCTGAGGCCAGCGGAAAGCTGACACGCACTAAGGAGAGTCAGGAAAACGGTGGGGGCTCCAAGGCTCCACCACAAACAGGCCCCCCCAGACCCACCAAGGGACAGTGGGCTCGCACTGCTGTTGGCAAGGCTGTCAGTTAGGTCCTGGGAGAAAGTGGACAATTCCAACATGGAAACTGCATTGCTTATCTCACAGACTATTTACATCAAACCAGAAAGGGTTTGAAAGAAATCACTCCTGGAACTTTGAAGAGGAGTGTGAGTGATGGGAGCCAAATTAAATTGGGGAGGAGTGACAAAAACTATCGTGTGAGGGGCCGGGTGGTGGTTCACCTGGTTGAGCGCACATGTTACAATGTGAAAGGACCTGGGTTCAAGCCCCCAGTCCCCACCTGCAAAGGGAAAGCTTTGCGAATGATGAAGCAGGGATGCAGGTGTCTCTCTGTCTCACCCTCTCTCTGTCTGCCCCTTCCCTCTCAATTTCTGGTTGTCTCTATCCAATAAATAAAGATTAAAAAAAAAAACTATCGTGTGCATATTTGAAAGCTATGTGGAGGCCCAGCCATGGGAAGCTGTTTCAGGTAAGAAGAACATTTTCAAGCTGACTTGCATGATGGATGGGGACTGGGCTGTAAAAGTAGCTGTGGTTATCCATTCTGGGTGGTTCCTTCTCCTAGAAGATCAAGTCAAGCGGGAGAGAGAACCCTGCAAAGTGCTGGGACATCACACCTTGGCATAGGCTGGGCCACCCCGCCTCCCTCTGGTAATGCGAGATAGTCTCTGGAAGGCTCAGGTTTTCTCTCATGCTAAAGAATATTTTGCAGAAATAAAAGTGCCCAGCCTCCTCCAGAAGCTGCTTGCATAAACGAATTAGAATTCTCTTGAGTTGGGTCTATCTTTTCTGGATTTGGTGGGACTTCCTGAAATAGCAGGACAATGGGGAATGAAGTGCTCTGTTACGCACTGCCACTTCAGACCATCTAAGGGAGCGAGTGACGTCTCTAGTGCTGACCTCAGGATCGAAACCCCCTTTGAATGAGGTTAACACCAACTACACCTCCAAAGTGTAGTTGCTCCAAATTTCTTCACCATCACACTGGTCGGGTCTTTACTGTGGTCACGTCTCAGGGATCAGTGAATAGTGAGCCGAGGTTGTGCCTCCAAAGGCCCAGAGCACAGCCTGGGCCTGGTGTGCCTGCACTGCACAGCAGCCCCCAGCCGAGCCCTGGGCAGACAAGTACCTGCAGGTCAAGGGAGTCCGACGCCAAAGCCGAGTTCATGGCATCAAAACTGTCCAGGGCAGACGACTGCTTCTGGATGTGATTCTCGAGATAGTTCTGCTGAGCCTGTGACACCTGGACAAATTGGAGAGACATAAAGGGATCCGTCCTCAGCAATGACACATCTGTATCAACCATATTGCAAGTGGAGCTTCACATCTGGAAGTCAATATCTGCATGGCACAGAGCAGAAAGACAAGCAAGATGCTCCTGAAGACACCCTGCCAGAACATTCCTCTAAAGGGGGAGAGACTAGAATCAGAGGAGGTGATTTAAGAAGTGAATCTGGGTCAGGAGATGAATTTCCCAGTAGAGTGCATGCCTTACCTTGTACCCAGGCAGCACATGGGGAGCATCATGGACAGGGAGGCTCCATAGATAACAGAGCAGTGCTGTGGTGTCTCTCCTCTCTGTCTATCCCTCCTCTCTGCCTCTTTCAAGATGATGATGATGATGATGGTGATGGTGATGGTGATGGTGATGGTGATGGTGATGGTGATGGTGAGATGATGATGATAATACTCAGTTGAGTACACACATTACCAACCACAAGGACCTCAGTTTTAGCCCCTGCTCCCCACCTATGGGGGGAAGCTTCATGGGCAATGAAGCCGGTCTGCAGGTATCTGTCTTTCTCTCTCCCTATCTCCCTCTCTCAAGTTCTCTCTGCCTTATCTAATAAAATAGAGAGAAAGGAAAAATGGCCACCTGGAGCAGAAGATTTTGAGTGTCAGCACTGAGCCCCAGTGATAACACTGGTGCCAATGATAAAAGTTAAATCACCTTAAAAAAAAAACTGGCCTGGGAGACCACTTAGGACATGTGTGAGACCCCCAGCTATTTCTTTTTTGTTTTAATATTTATTTATTTATTTAGTCCCTTTTGTTTCCCTTGTTTTATTGTTGTGGTTATTATTATTGTTGTTGTCATTGGATAGGACAGAGAGAATTGGAGAAAGGAGGGGAAGACAGAGAGGGGGAGAGAAAGACAGACACCTGCAGACCTGCTTCACCGCCTGTGAAGCGACTCCCCTTGCACGTGGGGAGCCAGGGCTCAAACCGGGATCCTTACGCCGGTCCTTGCACTTTATACCACCTGTGTTTAACCACTGCGCTACAGCCTGACTCCCCCCAGCTATTTCTTAAAAAAAAAAAAAAAGAAGAAGAAGAAGTTAGGCTGGGAGTGGGAGACAGAAGGTGGGCAGTGGGGCACCAGGTTGAACACACAAGTTACTCAGGTTCAGCCTACAAGGAGGAAACTTCACACGCCGCAAAGCAGGGCTGCAGGAGTCTCTCTTTCTCTCCCTCTCTACCTCGCCCTTCCCTCTCAATTTCTCTGTCTCTGTCGAATAAATAAATAAATAAATAAATAAGAAGCTGAGCTGGTCACAAACAGCTAGTAAGTGGCACCTAACTAGAGCACCTTCTTATGCCATCCTGCTTCTTCTACTGCCCAGAGAAAAAATATGCATTGGGCTCGCCCAGTGTTTGCTCACTGTTGCTGCTGTGGTTGCTCAGTTGGCTCTGTTGGGTGTTATGTTTCATGAGTCTGAGACTTTCATCGGAGGCCAATCTTAAACTTAAAGGCTGGATAGGAGCCAGGTGGTGAAGCACCTGACTGAGCACACATGTTACAATGTGCAAGGACCTGGGTTCAAGCCCCCAGTCCCCACCTGCAGGGGGAAAGCTTTGCAAGTGGTAAAGCAGTGTTGTAGGTATCTCTCTCCCCCTCTCTGTCTTCCCCTCCTCTCTCCATTTCTCTCTGTCCTATCCAACAACAATAACAGCAATAGTAACTAAAACAATAAAGCAAGGGCAATAAAATGGAATAAATAAATATTTTTTAAAAATCTAAAAAGAAAAAAAAGATATTTTCCCTCCCGAGAGTATAAAAAAGAATTTGTAAGTATTTCCTCCCCGTGCTTTTTTTTTAATTTTTTTATTTTTTATTTAAGAAAGGATTAATTAACAAAACCATAGGGTAGGAGGGGTACAACTCCACACAATTCCCACCACCCAATCTCCATATCCCACCCCCTCCCCTGATAGCTTTCCCATTCTCCATCCCTCTGGGAGCATGGACCCAGGGTCATTGTGGGTTGTAAAAGGTAGAAGGTCTGGCTTCTGTAATTGCTTCCCCGCTGAACATGGGCGTTGACTGGTCGGTCCATACTCCCAGTCTGCCTCTCTCTTTCTCTAGTAGGATGGGTCTCTGGGGAAGTGGAGCTCCAAGACACATTGGTGGGGTCTTCACTGATTGTCAGAGAAATGCAAATCAAGACAACACTAAGATACCACCTCACTCCTGTAAGAATGGCATACATCATAAAGGACAGCAGCAACAAATGCTGGAGAGGTTGTGGGGACAGAGGAACCCTTTTACATTGCTGGTGGGAATGTAAATTGGTACAGCCTCTGTGGAGAGCAGTCTGGAAAACTCTCACAAGGCTAGACATGGACCTTCCATATGATCCAGTAATTCCTCTCCTGGGGTTATACCCCAAGGACTCCAGAACACCCAACCAAAAAGAGGTGTGTACTCCTATGTTCATAGCAGCACAATTCATAATAGCTAAAACCTGGAAGCAACCCAGGTGCCCAACAACAGATGAGTGGCTGAGAAAGCTATGGTATATATACACAATGGAATACTATGCAGCTATCAAGAACAATGAACCCACCTTCTCTGAGCCATTTTGGACAGAGCTAGAAGGAATTATGTTAAGTGAGCTAAGTCAGAAAGATAAAGATGAGTATGGGATGATCCCACTCATCAACAGAAGTTGAGTAAGAAGATCTGAAAGGGAAACTAAAAGCAGGACCTGACCAAATTGTAAGTAGGGCACCAAAGTAAAAATCCTGTGGTGAGGGGTAGACATGCAGCTCCCTGGGCCAGTGGGGGGTGGGAGTGGGTGGGAGGATGGGTCACAGTCTTTTGGTGGTGGGAATGGTGTTTATGTACACTCCTAGTAAAATGTAGTCATATAAATCACTAGTTAATTAATATGAGAGGGGGGAAATTAATTGTATGCCTCCCCGTGCTTTTAACTTTCAACTTCAGGATGTGCATCTCTGATCTATTTGCAGTTCACCCCAGTGTGGGTCTGTTCCAACAGCACGTAAGTTGTCTTGACGTCACAGACTGACGGGCCCATAGTTAATCCTTATTTGAGATGCTATACCTGCCATATACTAGTAGACACTTCTTTTTCTTATGTATGTTTATATATGTATGTACCAATAGTATACTGTTTTCATCTGAACTTTTCTTTTTTTCAGTTTATTATCATAATAATGCTATGTTTTTTTCTTCCACAATTTCTCCAAACTCTTTAGTTTGTTTCTTGACTACCTTGGAATCAACTAGTATAGTTGTGAAGAATAAAATAGTAAAATCTGGGGCCAGGCAGTGGTGCACCTGGTTAAGTGCACACACTACAGTGCACAAGGACCCAGGTTCAATCCCCTGGCCCTCACTGGCAGGGGGAAAGCTTCATGAGTGATAAAACAGGACTGCCAAGTGTCTCTGTCTCTTTCCCTCTTTACTTTTACTCCCCTCTCAATTTCTGTCTCAATCCAAAAATTAATTAATGAATTAATGGGGGTAGGTAGCATAATGGTCATGCAAAGAGACTCTCATGACTGAGGCTCCAAAATCCCAGGCTCAATCCCCCACACCATCATAAACCAGAACTGAGAATTGCTTTGGTTTAAAGTTAATTCATTAATCAAAAGAAAATCTTCTGGTGTTTAGGAGTTATGATAAATTTACATATTAACTTGGATAGTAAAGACACTTCACAATGTTTGATATTTCTTTTCTGAGCATATTCATGTCTTCCTATTTGTTAAAGTTCACTTTACACACACACAGTACACAATACACACACACACACACACACACACACATTTATCACTGAATAGAGACAGAGAGAAATTGATATGAAAGGGAGGAGATAGAAAGGGAGAGAGACAGAGAGAGATATTGAAACTATGGTTCTCTTTATACACTGGAACCTCAGAACGTCAGACCTCAAATGCCTTGGCTGCTAGGCATCGACGAATAGTGCTGAGCTCCATCACCTCCTTGCTGGGCTTCAGAGTCCCTGAACTGCTGACTTACCGACAGTTCCTGGGTGAGCTGGCGAATCTTCTGTCTCATTTCATCATAGTCCCCGTACATCCGTTTCCTCACTTTTTCCAAGGTGGCTCTGACCTGTGGCCCACAAGGATATTAGCAAACTACGACACATTCGTGTGTGATCTCCAATACTGTTAGGAAACCCTAAAGAGAAAAGGGCCTCACTAAAAACTCATCGAAAACCCAAATAATTAGGGAAATTAAAAAAACATCACACTGATAGCTACTTAGGAACCAGGGGAGTAAACCAAATAATAACAACAATAATATACATGTTATGGTTACATATAAATGCAATCATTAATAAATATCAATTTCCAGGAGGACCTAGTGGAGGTTGAATTGTTATGTGGAAAACTAAGAAATGTTGCACATGTATAAACTATTTTACTGTTGACTTTAAACCATTAATCCCCCAATAAAGAAATTAAAGGGAGTTGGGCGGTAGTGCAGCTGGTTAAGCGCTTGTGGCACAAAGCACAAGGACTGGCATAGGATCCCGGTTCGAGCCCCCGGCTCCCCACCTGCAGGGGGTTCGCTTCACAGGCGGTGAAGCAGGTCTGCAGGTGTCTCTCTTTCTCTCCCCCTCTCTGTCTTCCCTTCCTCTCTCCATTTTTCTCTGTCCTATCCAACAACAATAATAACTACAACAATAAAAAAACAAGGGCAACAAAAGAGAATAAATAAATGAATATAAAAATATATATTTTTTAAAAGAGTGTGGTTAAGAGGGTCAATCCCCAAAAAGTAACATCTCTTTTTCCCTACCCTTGATCTGACTGACAAAGAATAATTTATTGTCCAGAACATACAGTAAGAAAAATGACCCTTGGAGAGCCCATACATGTGGAAGTCTGTTCTTCCATCACCATCAGTCTTGTATTTTTATTCTTTTTTTATAAATTTTATTTATTTATTAATATTAGATAGAGATGGAGAGAAATTGAGAGGGCAGGAGGAGATAGAGAGGGTAAGAGACAGAGAGACACCTGCAGCCCTGCTTCACCACACTTGTGAAGCTTCCCCCTGGAGGTGGGGACCAGGGGCTTGAACCCAGGTCCTTGTGCACTGTAATGTGTGCACTCAACCAGGTATGCCACCACCTGGCCCCTTATTTTTATTCTTAATCTTTATTTACTGGATAGAGACAGCCAGAAATCGAGAGAAAAGGGAGAGACAGAGAGACACATGCAACACTGCTTACCACTCACAAAGCTTTCCCCCTGCAGGTGGGGACTGGGGGCTCTAACCTGGGTCCTTACACACTGTAACATATGCGCTCAACCAGGTACACCACCACCCAGCCCCCCCATCACCATCAGTCTTCTGCAACGAACAAACTATAACAAAAGTCAAGGTGATTCTCTAAAACATGTATCTACACACGTACTGTTTAAAGATTCTCCACTTCCTAGTCACACTGGTTTGGTTAACAGACATGACAGTCAATCTAAGCCGAGTGGAAGAATAAAAAGGGAATAGAAATAGGGGACCAGGCAGTAGTGCACCCAGTAATAGCACACCCAATACCGTTCGCAAGGACCAAGGTTCAAGTCCACGGTCCCCAACTGCAGGAAGGAATCTTCAAGAATGATGAAACAATACTACAAATGTCTCTCTTTCTCTCTCCCTATCTCCCCCCTTCCCTCTCCATTTCCGTCTCTAACAAAAAAATAAAGAGAAAAGGAAAAAAAAACAAAACAGTGGCTACCAGGAGCACTGGATTCCTCACACAGGCATCAAACCTACAGCAATAACCATGGTAGTAATCTGGAAAAAAAAAAATCATAAGGGCTGGTCTAGCACACACATTATCATGTGCAAGGACCCCGGTTCAGGTCCCCAGCCCCCACCCGCAGAGGGCAAACTTTATAAGTGGTGAAACAGCTCTACAGGTGTCTCTTTTTCTCTCCCTCTCTATCTTCCCCACCCCTCTCAGTTTCTCTCCGTCCTATCAAGACAAAAGAAAGAAGGAGAGGGAAGAAGAAAACAAGGCTGCTGTGATGGTGGATTAGTTGTACAGGCACCAAATGCCAGCAATAACCCTGGTGGCAATTCAGAAAAATAAATAAATAAATAAATAAATAAATAAATAAATAAATAAATAAATACTTCCTGTGTTCAAATCACTGCTTCATCACTACTAGTTCTGTGATCCAGAGCAATTTGCTTTATGGAAAAACAGATATGGAAATAGATGATAAGTGATGGTAGACACACAGTCAATAAGTAGATAAAATAAATAAGATGATTGATAATAGAAGGCAGAAGACAGTTGATAGAGATCAGTAACGGATGATAGACTGACTGTAGATAGATAATACATAGAAAAACTTAGGAGGTGCTCAATATGCCAACAGTCATTTTGGCTGAGTGTGATATGAATGATTTTATATTCTTTTCCCTGCATATTTATTTATTTATTTATTTATTTATTTATTTATTTATTTATTTATAAAATGGAAACACTGACAAGACCATAGGATAAGAAGGGTACAATTCCCACCACCAGAACTCTGTAACCCATTTCCTACATTGGAAGCTTTCCTAGTCTTTATCCCTCTGGGAGTATGGACCCAGGGTCATTATGGGGTGCAGAAGGTGAAAGGTCTGGCTTCTGTAATTGCTTCTCTGCTGAACGTGGGTGTTGACAGTTTGAGCCATACTCCCAGCCTGTCTCTCTCTTTCCCTAGTGGGGCAGAGCTCTGGGGAAGTGGGGCTCCAGGACACATTGGTGGGGTCGTCTGCCCAGGGAAGTCCAGTTGGCATCACGGTAGTAAGCAGAACCTGATGGCTGAAAAAAGAGTTAACATATAAATCCACTTTCTAGCCCTTTTTCCAACTATGACATCATCTCCCCAGACAGTAACTTGAGTCCACCTGCATATCAGATGTCAGGCTCAGATAAAAACTAATAAAGTCATGGGCCCTTTGGAATATACCTAAAATAGACCTACTATTTCCAAAACGGAGATCCCAAATCTTCATCTGCAATATTCCAGCCTTTAGGGTCATGATTAGTCAACACTTTGTACGGCTTTATATGTTAACTCTTTTTCCTGCATTTTTATAGTTTCCAGAATTTCTCAAAAAAACACGAGTAAAAGAAAAAAAGAAGAAGAAGAAGAAAGAAAGAAAAGAAACACAATATTAAATACAAAGACATGGTACTTTTTTTTTTTTTTTTTGCTGGGCCTGTGCAGAGCAATGCTTATTGTGACTGATTTTCCAGAATTCATTTAAACCCAGCTGATTGGGTGGTCAAAGTCCTACTATTGCCTTTGTTCAGTGAGGGTCCGAGGTGGGGTCACAGAGACCAGGGGAAGTGTAATGGAGGGTCTCTCGAAAGTAATCAGAGGGCTAGTGAGACAGCATAAAAGTTATGCAAATAGACTTTGATGCCTAAGGCTGAGGTTCCAGGCTCAATTCCTAGCACCACCATAAGCCAGAGCTGATGAGTGCTCTGGTCCCTATGTCTCTGTCATCATTTATTCAAATAATCAAAGAATATCTTTTAAAACTTTGTTAAGAGGCCAGGTAGTGGCGCACCTGGTTGAGCACACACGTTACTATGTACATGGGTCCAGGTTCAAGCCCCTGCTCCTGATCCTCACCAGCAAAGAGGAAGTTTCACAAGTGGTGAAGCGGTGCTGTAGGTCTCTCTCCCCACCACCCCCCTCCTTCTATCTCCTTTCCCTTCTTAATTTCTCTGTAAAAAATAATAATAATAAATAATAAAAATAAAATTGTTTTTTAAAAAAAAAGCAATCAGACACTGGGTGGTGGTTCACCGGGCACAGTGCACACATTATCAGATGCAAGGAGCTGGGTTCCACTTTCTAGTCCCCGCTTGCAGAGGTGAAGCTTCATGAGCAGAAGAGTAGTGCTACAAATGTCTTTTCTCTCTCTCTCTCTCTCTTTCTCCCTCTCTCTCTCCCTTTTCTCCTTTCCTACTTCAGTCTCTTACCTTCTTTTTTTTTTTTTAAAAAAAATGGCTACTGGAAATGGTGGGGTTATGCATGTACTGAACCTCAGAGATAATCCCCATAACAAATGAAAAAAAAAAAAAGTAACCAGAGAGGAAGAGCCTCTTCCTCCTCCTCATCCTCCTCCAGACACTGCCATATGTGTAGATGATGCCATGACCCTGTGGCTGAAGGAAACCAGGGAAAGTCAGACACAGAGACCCAAATTCTGGACGTACTTGTACTTGGCCTCGAGCCCACCTGCCCTGACACTTACCCCCTTCGAGACAAGTTTCCTTTCTAAGCTGGCTTTCCTATTGCTTGTGGCCAAAAGCAACCAAGTTTATACTTGTGTCCAAGTTCATAGAACAGGAGAATCTAAGGTAACATGCCACAAAGCTTAAAAGCCTCATTTCCTACATGGGGGAGAAAAGAAAAAGAAAGAAAGCTATTGGTTTCCTGAGTGAACCTATTGGGTTGTTGGAAAGTCATGATGTATTTTTGCATAGAAATACATAGAAAGGGGGAGTCAGGCGGTAGTGCAGAGGGTTAAGCGCACATGGCACAAAGCACAAGGACCAGCATAAGGATCCCGGTTTGAGCCCCCGGCTCCCCACCTGCAGGGAAGTTGCTTCACAGGCAGTGAGTCAGGTCTGCAGGTGTCTGTCTATATCTCCCCTCTCTGTCTTCCCCTCCTCTCTCCATTTCTCTCTGTCCTATCCAACAATGATGACATCAAAAACAACAACAATAAAACAGCAAGGGCAACAAAAGGGAATAAATAATTTTTTAAAAAGAAAGAAATACATAGAAAGACACACCATGACTTTTCTGACAACCCAATACTTAGTGACATCCAGAAGCTCACTCTCTACCTCACAGCAGAATTACATCTGCACTGCCAACAGTCCCTTAAAGTATGGAAAAACGGGGGTCAGGTGGTGGTGAGCCCAGCAGAGCGCACACATCACCACGCACAAAGATCCAGCTTCAAGTCCCTGGACCCCACCTGCACAAACAGAAACTTCGCAAGCAGTGAAGAAGTACTGCAGGAGTCTCTCTTTCTCTCTCTCTCTCTCCTCATCTACCTTCCCCCCACCTCAATTTTTCTCTGTCCCTATCAGAATGAAAACAAAACAGAAAAGAAAATGAAAGGAAAGGGAAGGGAAGGGAAGGGAAGGGAAGGGAAGGGAAGGAAAGGAAAGGAAAGGAAAGGAAAGGAAAGGAAAGGAAAGGAAAGGAAAGGAAAGGAAAGGAAAGGAAAGAGCAGTGGATTCATTGTGCAGACACCAAGCCCCAGCAGTAAACCTGCTGGCAATAAAAAATTAAAGTTAAAATAAAAGCTAGGTAAAAGCATTTCTCTCCAATGCATTAATGTTAAGAACTCTTCCAGGGTAGCTTACTGCATTCACATCAGTGCTTCTAACTCTGACCTCTCACATGCTACCAAAAGAGCAAAGAAAAATAGGGAGAAACATTTTTAGTGACTCACATCTCTGATGTAGTTCATTTCCTCCTTCAGCTGGTTGGTGGTCCAGCCATACACCACCATTTCTTTCTGCTGGTTTTCATCTGACCTTCGCACCACGCCATAGACAACGCCCTGAGGAAGCTTCCGGGTGGGGTCTCCATTGCTTAGCTCAGAGTACTAAAAGAGGGGAAGACAAGAGAAAAGAATGATGAGTCCTGGGCCCAGGTTGGGAGGCGTAGGCTGAGCCAGTCTTTGCCATGGAAGAAAATCCTCTTTCTCTACTTTCTCTCAAGGCCCAGTCCTACTTGTGCATTGCAGGGCCCCAGCCCTAGGGGACTACCATTTTGTATTTCTCACAAAGGTGTTGAATAGATTCATGTTCTCCTTGACAGGAAGTGCTCGTGTTGGCCTCCCCCACCTTCCTAGGGATGCTATTCTCCCTTCCGGTTCTGTGGGGATCTCCAACCTCAGCACTAAATATGTGACCTGAGATGCACATGACTGCAGTGCTTAGGGAAGAAAGATGGCTACCGTCTAATAGGCCCCAGCATCCTGTGAGGCCAGGGCTGAAGAATCTCCCTGCTCTTTAACTCCCTCACTTAACAACTTGGATCAGTGATGAAGTGCAAATGCCCTTGAGAGGAGGTACCCTGCCCTGGTCCTGACATAGCTCAGGAGAGCAAAAGCTCAAGAAGCAGGAGGGAAAGGAGTGAAAGATCGATCTGTTCAGCACCTACTAAAACCCAAAAAGGTCCCTTCACGCGTTTCCCATCCAGGTCAGACCCTGCTTAGCTTCTAAGATCAGGTATTTTCACAGTGGTATGGCCAGAGAAAAAGATTTATTTTATTTATTTCCTATGTGATAGAAAGAAAGTTTCATATGAGGGAGAGATACATGGCCTAGGAAGATAATTGGGTTGTCGGAAAAGTCATGTGTTTTTCTTTCTTTTTTTCAATTTTTCTATTATCTTCATTGGATAGAGACTGCCAGAAATTGAGAAGATAGGGAGAGGTAGAGAGAGGGAGAGACACCTACAGCCCTGCTTCACCACTCATGAAGCTTTCCTCCTGCAGGTGGGGACCAGGGGCTCGAACTTGGATCCTTGTGTGCTGTAACATGTGCGCTTAACCAGGTGCGCCACCACCTGGCCCTATGAAGTATTTTTCTATGCAAAAATGCCACATGACTTTTCTGGCAATCCAACAGCCTAATGGTTATTCAAAAAAACATCCATGTCTGAGGCTCTGCCGTACCAGGTTCAATCCCCAGCATCCCCATATGCCGGAGCTGAGCATTGCTGTATGAAGGTAGATGGGGGGGGGGGGGGTGCAGAAAACTAACCCAGAGAACTATCCCTGCCAGGGACTGGACCAGGAACCTCAGGCATGCAAGACCTTCACTCTGTCAGCTGAGCTGTTTCTCTGGTCACCCTTTGCAAGTGAAATCTTCACATCACAACTATCCTCTTTAGCATACAGCTGAGAAAACTCCAGTCAGAGAGGTTCTCTCTCTGGTACATATCACATATGTGGATTCAAGCCCAGTCCTGCCTGCTAGGACGCCCACCCCCACAGCACAGGCAGTGTCAGATGGAAGAAGACAGACCAGACTTGGGGCCTCAACAAGCTGGAAGGAAGCAGGCAAGAAGGAAGCCATGCAAGGCTGGTTACAGAGACGTCACAGACACGCCCTCTGCACAGACACCAGTGGTCCCTGTGGCTAGCCCTGACATGTCAACGTTACAGGTGGGGAGCAGGGGCTCGAACACAGGTCCTTGCGTATAGTACTATGTGTGCTTAACTGGGTGCGCCACCACCCGGGCCCCCCTGTATTTGCTTCCAGAACGGGCCACCGCTGAGTCTCTCACAAGGAACCCCACCAGGATTGCTCAACTCCCAACACATGAGCCTGAGTTCAGGTGAATGGGCTGTGAAATCCCTGAGTTACCAACCACATCATTAGGAAGAGGAAACTAATGAAACTCGCCACCTGCCCAGAAACAAAACCATGTTCAGCCACAGGCCCCACCCAGCTCCTGAAAAACAAGCTGATGAGAACAGGCCACTTGGGCGAAATGCATTTCTGCAGAGCAGAGCCTCTCACGGGTAACCTGACTGGCAGGAACACACTGACGAGGCCGGAAACGGAGGACTCGACCTCCCTGCCCAGTGGGAGATGAGGCCACCAGTGCTGAGGGAGAGGGCAGCCCACGCAGCGCTACTGAGGCCTAGAGGCCCTGCTCCAGAGTCTGCGGGCCAAAAGGTCTTGCAAAGGGAAAGCTCTCAAAGATCCATTATGTAAAGGGTGTCAACTCTTTTTTTTTTTTCCTCCAGGGTTATTGCTGGGCTTGGTGCCTGCACCATGAATCCACCGCTCCTGGAGGCCATTTTTTTCCCCTTTTGTTGCCCTTGTTGTTGTAGCCTTGTTGTGGTTATTATTATTACCATTGTTGATGTTGTTCATTGTTAGATAGGACAGAGAGAAATGGAGAGAGGAGGGGAAGACAGAGAGGGGGAGAGAAAAATAGACACCTGCAGACCTGCTTCACCGCCTGTGAAGTGACTCCCCTGCAGGTGGGGAGCCGGGGGCTCGAACCGGGATCCTTACTCCGGTCCTTGCACTTTGCGCCATGTGCGCTTAACCCACTGCGCCACCGCCTCACCCCCAACTCATTTTATTTTTTAGGGCTGGCAAGATAGCTCACCTGGATAGTGTACGGCTTTGCCATGTGTGCAGCCCAGGTTGGGGTCTAGCCCCCAATACACTGGAGGAAGCTTTGGAGCTGTGATTTCTTCCCTGTCCCATCCGCCTCTCTAATATCAAAGAGTTCTTTTTAAACTTTTTTTTAATTATCTTTATTTATTTATTGCATAGAGACAACCAGAAATCAAGAGGCAAGGGAGTGACAGAGAGAAAGAGACACAGAGGCACCTGCAACACTGCTTCACCACTCGCAAAGCTTTCCCCCTGCAGATGGGGACTGGAGTCTCGAACCCGGGTCCTTGTGCCTTGTAACACATGTGCTCAACCAGGTGTGTCACCACCCAGCCCCAACTATCTAACTATCTGAACAAGTCAACCCAGAACAGTGAATCCCAGTGATAAGAGTGAATGAGTGAGTGAATGAGTGAGTGAGTGAGTGAGTGAGTGAAAGAGAGTTGGGGGGTGGGGGGAGACATCTAGAAAAATGGACATCAACCTATTCATGGGACAAGAGGGGGGCTGGCCATCACTGGGACTTCACTGTTCTGGGATGACTTTCTCAGAGAGGGAGACAGAGAGAATGAGACCATAGCATTGAAACTTCCTTCAGTGTGGTGGGGACTGGGCTGGAATCCGGGTCCTACTTGTGACAAAGCACGTGTACACTCTAAGCAAGCTTTCTTCCATTGTGTATACAGACCACAGCTTTCTCAGCCACTCAACTGTTTCTCAGGTGTCAACTGTTGTTGGACACCTGGGTTGCTGCATGAAACTTCTGACATAGGAAGAAAGTAGTTATTTTTTTTTTCTAATGAAATTTTTATGACTGTACCCTTGGTTTACAATATTATGCTAAGTTTTGGGAACACAGCCTCACATGTCAATGCGTGTGAATAGCACTCAACAGTCAGCTCCACTGACACCAAGTGGATCTCTCTCCCATCCTTAGAACCCAAGACTTTAATGACTGTTTCCTCAATAAAATGGAATTTCACTTTGACCTCTATACTCTGTTACACTCTGACTTTGCAAACCACTACATATATATTAGGAGCTGGGAGATAGCTCAGCAGGTAGGCAGCACGCTTTCCTTGCTTAATTAAGGCCCCGAGTTTGAGCCCTGACACCACATGTGAGTACCACAGATGGCAATGAGGGAGCTCCTTGGGGCTATTGTGTCTCTCCCAGGCTCTTCAAAGAGAAAGACCTACAGGGAGGGGCCCAGCACAGCCCCCTCAGGCTGAGTCACTGCACAGAAACAGGACTGCTGGGTAGAGAGAGACCACTGGTTCTCTCAAGATGGCTGCACATAGGGCCTGTCCAAACTTCCCTGAATCTAAGTTCTTTGTGTGACCAGGGTGCCTTCAAATGAGCTGGGACTCAGGAGGACCCGGAAGTCAGGGAAGAGAAGCCACAAGCCTGGGGCTTTAATTTTGAACCAGTGGGGAAGAGGGGGCCAGGGTGGGGAGGCCCTTCTCCATCCATCTGGGGCCTGGGTGGGGAGGCCCTCCTAAGGATTTTAGAGTCTCCTTTCTCTGCTCACAGAGGCTGGGCTGAAACATCCTTCCCTCACAATGTCATCTGCAATGACCCTTCAGGCAGGAGAGGGCTCCACAAAACTCCCAAACCCCAGGAATTACCTTGGTTGCAATTAGCTTTCAGGCTCAGGCAAAACCTAGTAGAGTCATAGGCCCCTTGCAGATACCTAAAATAGACCTACTAGCTTTTTCCAAAACGGAGACTCCAAATCTTCATCTGCAATATTCTTGCCTTTAGTTCCATGATTAGTCAACAATTTGTTCTGCTTTATATCTTAACTCTTTTTCAGCCACCAGGTTCCAGATGTTACCATGATGCCAACCTGACTTCCCTGGGCAACTGACCCCACCAATATGTCCTGGAGCCCCGCCTCCCCAGACCCCTGTCTCACTAGGGAAAGAGAGAGACAGGTTGGGAGTATGGATCCACCTGCCAATGCCCATGTTCAGCAGGGAATCAATTACAGAAGCCAGACCTTCCACCTTCTGTATCCCACAATGACCCTGGGTCCATACTCCCAGAGGGTTAAAGAATAGGAAAGCTTTTAGGGGAGGGGATGGGATATGGAGTTCTGGTGGTGGGAATTGTGTGGAGTTGTACCTCTCTTTTCCTATGGTCTTCTCAATATTTCCATTTTACAATTTATTTATTTATTTTACCAGAGCACTGCTCAGCTCTGGCTTATGGTAGTACCGGCGATTGAACCCGGGACTTTGGAGTCTCAGGCATGAGAGTCTCTTTGCATAACCATTATACTATCTACCCTCCGCCCTAAATTTTTTTTTTTAAGAAAAAAAGGAGGAGGAGGAGACACTAGTGGCCCAGGAGGTGCCAGAACAGTAGAGCACAGGGCTTGCAAGCATTCTTCTTCTTCTAGCGTTTGCCCTTCTTCCGTAGCCAGTCAACAGCATCAGGTTGAGCCTGATGTAAAGTTTCGAGACCTCCTTTGAATCTGGAGAGGTGGCAGTCGTTGACTATGTGGGTCATAGTCTGTCTGGAGCCGCAGGGGCAGTTCGGGTCGTCTCTGGCTCCCCAGCGATGGAACATAGCGGCGCACCGGCTATGGCCTGTTCGATAGCGATTGAGGAGGGCCCAATCATAACGTGCTAGGTCAAAGCCAGGTTGACGCTTGCAGGGGTCTGTGATGAGGTGTTTGTTCTTGACCTCAGCTGACTGCCAACTCTGTTTCCAAGAGTCTGGAACAGAGAAGTTCAGTGTAGGCGTAGGAGACCAGATTGGGTGACGAGACATCAAGCGTTGGACAGGGTGGGCGAAGATATCCGTGTATATTGGCAGGTCCGGTCGAGCGTAGACGTGGGAAATGAACTTAGATGATGCCGCATCCCGGCGAATATCTGGCGGGGCGATGTTGCTAAGAACTGGCAGCCATGGAACCGGGGTGGAACGGATGGTTCCAGAAATTATCCTCATGGAGGAATTTAATTTGGAATCGACCAAGTGGACATGGGGGCTTCGGAACCATACTGGGGCACAGTATTCTGCAGTGGAATAGCATAATGCCAGAGATGATGAGCATAGTGTGGAAGCGCTCGCACCCCATGAAGAGCTGGCCAGTCTTGCAATGATATTATTCCTTGCACCCACCTTTGCTGCAGTTTTTATGAGATGTTCGTGAAATGACAGGGTGCGATCGAGAGTAACGCCAAGATAGACTGGCTGGGCTTCATGCCGGGTTCTTGTATCGTCAAGCTGCACATTAAGCTCACACAAGGCCGAGGCATGGTGTAGATGCATTGGATCAACCTTCCCGTGGTGCATCCCGTGAGTACCCATTCATTGGGGAAACTGACGATCCTTCCTAGCCGACTGAATCCACATGGATCCCAGTCACTTTCAAAGCCAGCAACAAGCAGCTCCTAACAGCTTTCAAGCTGTTGGTCCTGCTCTTCGAGTCCTCCAACTTAATGTTGAGGGGCTGTCCTTTGCCAAACGCGTTCTTGCAAGCATGATGCCCGGCAGCACATATACCAGAGTGATGCTCTGGTTCTCTCTCTACCTCCTCCTCCTCCGTTTTCTTCTCTCTCTTTCTCTCTCTCATATATTTTTTTTTCAAAGAAAACTGTTTTTAAAAGTAACCCAACCTCAATTCCTGCTATAAGGACATACTGCCACTGGGAAGTTAGGGTCTATGACAGATGCCAGACAGCCTTTCTAAAGCCTAAATCAGAGCACAGGGCCTACGAGATAAGCTCTAGTGAAGCAGAGATAGAGTCTACCGTGTTCACCGTCATAACCCAACACTGGTATAAAGAGCTGCTCTGGGAGGGAGGCAGGGAGTGGGGAGAGGAGAAGGGGGAAAGCGGGAGAGGGAGGAGGAGGGGAGGGGAGAAGGGAGGGAGGAAGGGAGGGAAGGAGGAAGGAAGGAAGGAAGGAAGGAAGGAAGGAAGGAAGGAAGGAAGGAAGGAAAGACTGTGTCTACTATGCCAAAATATTTGGAGAAACCTAGGGGCCAGGTGGTGGTGCACCTGGTTAAGTACATGCACTAAAGTCCACAAGGACCTGGGTTCAAGACCCTGGTCCCCACCTGTGTATGGGGGGAGCTTCGTGAGTGGTGAAGCAGGGCTGCAAGTGCTCTCTGCCTCTTTCCCTCTCTATCTCCCCCTCCTCTCTCAATTTCTCTCTGTCTCTATCCAAATATATATATATGTATATATATATATATGAAACAAAGGAAGAAAACATCTTAAGAAGGGTCTCAGAGAAGAGGTAACAGCAGAGACCGGATTTAACAGCAATCAGAACTGACAGTGGTTCACAGCCACGGCCAACCCCCCCTCACACACCCCCATTGCACCCCACAGGCCAGGATGAGAGAGCAGCTGGCTACACAGCTGGCTGCCTGTGTGACCTTGATGGACTAAAACGTGAATGAAGTGACTTGTGAACAGAAGTGTGGGGACTTGCCAAATGTCTTGCTATGGGGTCTTCTTCTTGTTTTCTAAAAGTTTATTTGCATTTGTGTTCTACTAGACAGAGTTTCACCACTAGAGAGAGAACTCAGAGCACTGCTCCAGTTCATGCGATGCCAGGGCTAGAACCAGCAACCTCAGGCATGTGAGCCCTCTGCCCTCCCAGTGGAGCTATCTCTCCAGTGTAAGATACTTGTTATTTCTAACTACCTTGCAGACTAGATAAAGAACACGTTATCTAAGGCTCAAGGGCTGGAGAGACAGCATAATGGTTATCCAAAGAGACGTTCATGCCTGAAGCCAAGTATAATCCCCAGTCACCACAAGCCAGAGGTGAGCAGTGCTCTGGTAAATAAAGCAGATAAAGGGGCCGGGCAACGGCGCACCCAGTTAAGTGCAAGGACTCACAAAAGAACCCAGGTTCGAGCCCCCAACAACCCACCTGCAGGGGGAACACTTCACAAGCAGCGAAGCAGGTCTGTAGGTATCTACCTGTCTCTCCCTCTCCCTCTCCCTCTCCCTCTCTCTCTCCCTCTCTATCTCTCTCTCTCTGTATTCTTCTTCCCAATTTCTGGATGTCTCTATCTGATAAATAAAGATTAAAGAAAGCAAAGTTACAATTTGGGGCCGGGCGGTGGTGCACCTGATGGAGCACAGATGTCACAGTGCTCAAGGACCTGGGTTTGAGCCCCCAGCCCCCACCTGCATAGAGAAAGCTTCACGAGTGGTGAAGCAGCGCTGCAGGTGTCTCTCTGTCTCTCTCCCATCCTCTCAATTTCTGGCTGTCTCTATCAAATAAGCAAATAAAGATAATTTTTTTTATTAAAGTTACAACTCCTAAACAAACAATGGGAAAGGGGGATAGCATAATGGTTATGCAAACAGGCTTTCATGCCTGATGCTTCCAAGACCCTGCATCACTATAAGCCAGAACTGAGCAGTGCTCTGGCAAAAAATAAATAAAAGAATAAAATAAAACCAAACCAACAGTAGCTACTTAGGTCTAACAATTCAATGCAGAAAGAGAATATCATAGGGAAGGGAAGGGATCAGAAATGTTTATTTCTGGAACCCAGGGGTAACACATCTTAGGTGACCTTAGGTCCTAAGCAGACCTTCCCTGGCAGAAGCAATTGTGCAAGCTGCCATTCCCATGGAATGATCTGGAATCCCAGCTCCACAATGTGCCAGTTGATGTGTCCCTGAAGTCACCTGGTTTCAGAGACTTGAAGAGGACATCAAGGCAGCCAACCACCCCAGAAGGTGTTCCAGAGAGGACGTGGAGCAACATGCAGGGAGTGCCAGCAGGGGCTGGGGGAGTCTGTGCTTGGTGATGTGGCTTCCCCACATTTCTGGGTTCCTCAAAAATTCTACTCACTTTTCTGGATGCATCTCTCTCTCTCTCTCTCTCTCTCTCCTCTCTCCCTCTCTCCCTCTCTCTCTCTCTCCAAATTTTTTGGTATTATATTTATCGAATAAAGACAGGCAGAAATCAAGAGGGAAGGGAGTGATAGGGAGGGAGAGAGACAGAGAGACACCTTCAGCCCTGTTTCACCACTCACAAAGCTTTCCTGTCACAGGTGGAGAGGATCCTTGTGCACTATAACACGTACGCTCAACCAGGTGCACCACCACCACCTCCCCCCCCTTTTTTTTTTGCTATTTCCATCACTGTGCTCCCCCACTATCCCCCCTCCCAGGCTGACCTTGTAGTCTCCCTGTGAGGAGACTTACAAAGCCATGATAAGTTAAAAAGATGGGAAAGGGCTGATGAAATAGCTCCCTTGGATAGTGCGCTGCTTTGCCATGGGAGCAACCCAGGTTTGAGCCCAACCTCCACTGCATTGAAGAAAGCTTTGCTGCTGTGGTCTCTCGTTTGCTCTGTGCCTCTCTGCTTTTTGTGTCTCTATCCAAAAAGTAAAACAAAATAAAAAGTACAAAGGAAGAAGGAGGAGAAGGAACGGGAGGGAGAGGAGGAGGAGGAGGAGAAAGAAGAGAAGGCGATGGGAAAGAGTTGTACAGTCCAGAGGGCCTGTTCCCCATACCCTAGGCTTCATTTGGTGTCTGATGTGAGTTTATGGGGATGGGGGACAGAAGGGACCCAGGAGACCACTGGGGCAGCCAGCACAGCCATGACCTTAAGTGACACTCACAGCCACTGTTTTACCAGCAGTGCAAACACATAGATCTGTTTGCAGAAATACATTCCTGTTACAGAAATCTGGGGAAATGCTGGCTCTAGCTAGCATTTCCATTTGCAAGGAGAAGAAACTGAGACCCAAAGAGAGAGCCGGAAGCAAGGGTACCAGGACGAGAAAGTAGGCCCTAACCCGTCCCCCTGGGGCTGCCATCTCTGAGAGACACCGGGACTCCTGAAAACTATCTCCTGGCCTCCGCAGCCCCATGGAATCATGGCTGCCCACACCCTCCCCTGCAGTAGCCCCAGCTGTGGTGTCAACAGAGACACCAATCACCAGGAACCATGAGCTTCTTCATACATGGGAAAGAGGACCATAAAACCTAGCAGAGAAGGCTTCCTGCCTTCAACCGTTCTCCTGGCCTGTGAACATCCCTGGCTTCTCTCTCTCTCTCTCTCTCTCTCTCTCTCTCTCACACACACACACACACACACACACACACATGCTCCATCTCACTTAGCTTCTCCACAGTCCAATGGGAAATGGTCTATTTTAAAATGCAGGTCACCAAGGACTAGCAGATACATTAAAAAATTATCTGCTTCAAGTCCTCATCAATTTGCAAAAGATTTCATCATCCAACAAATTCAGAATCAGCAGGAGAGTCAAGTCAAGTTCACTAAAATCCAGTCATGCAGTGAGACCCAGATTCAACACACCAAATCTGCAACAGCTGAGCTTGGGTGAATCTCCTCTCTGTGTGCACACAGATAAAAATATACCGCTGTACAGGAAATCTGCGACAGCTGAGCTTGGGTGAATCTCCTCTCCATGTGCACACAGATAAAAATAAACCACTGTACAGGAAATCTGTGACAGCTGAGCTTGGGTGAATCTCCTCTCCGTGTGCACACAGATAAAAATATACCCTCTCCGTGTGCACACAGATAAAAATATACCGCTGTACAGGAATTTGTATATATTCACAGAGGCATTCATTTATTTTATTTACTTGGAAAGAGACAGAAATTGAGAGGGGTGGTCCGGGAAGAGGCACAGTGATAAACCTTTGGACTCTTAAGCATGAGGTCCCGAGTTCGATCCCCAGCAGCACATGTGCCAGAGTGATGTCTGGTTTTTTCTCTCTCCTCCTATCTTTCTCATAAATAAATAAAATCTTTAAAAAAAAAAAAAAAGAAATTGATAGGGAAGGGGCAGAGAGAAAGAGAGAGACCTGTAGCACTGCTTTACCACTCATAAACCACCCCTCTCCCTTGCAGGGCTTGAACCTGGGTCTGTATGCACTTTAATGTGTGCACTCTACCAGGTGCACCACCACCTGGCCCCTATAGGGGGGATTTATTTATTTATTTATTTATTTATTTATGCCTCCAGGGTTATTGCTGGGGCTCAGTGCCTACACTATGAATCCACTGGTCCTGGAGGCCATTTTTCTATTTTGTTGCCCTTGTTATTACCCTTGCTGTTGTCATGCTGTTGTTGTTGTTGGATAGGACAGAGAGAAATCAAGAGAGAGGAGGGGAAGACAGAGGGGGGAGAGAAAGACAGACACCTGCAGACTTGCTTCACCACCTGTGAAGAGACCCCACCCTGCAGGTGGGGAGCCGGGGGCTCAAACTGGGATCCTTACGCCGGTCCTTGCAGTTCACCCCACGTGCACTTAACCTGCTGTGCTACCGCCCAGTCCCCAATAGGAGGAATTTTTTTTTATCTTTATTTTTTCGCCTTTTGTTGCCCTTGTTTTTATTGTTGTATTTATTATTGTTGTTATTGCTGTCATTGTCGTTGGATATGACAGAGAGAAATGGAGAGAGGAGGGGAAGACAGAGAGGGGGAGAGAAAGATAGACACCTGCAGACCTGCTTCACCACCTGTGAAGTAACCACCCTGCAGGTGGGGAGCCGGGGGCTCGAACCAGGATCCTTACGCCAGTCCTTGCGCTTTGCGCCATGTGTGCTTAACCCTCTACCCTACCACCCAACTCCCAGGGGGATTTCTTAGAAGCAAGCGGAGAGTGCCAAATTAGGGGCAGAGAGGATTCCAAAGCACAGTGTGGTCAAGAGAGGAAGGTGGAAGTGGGGAGAGCAGCCTTTTAGTGGAACACGGAAAAACAAGGAGTTGAATGAACTTGGGTGAATAGTACCAAGAGCAGACAGTTAGGAAGACGGGCTCCAGTCGAAGGCTTAGGCCTGAGCAAGGGCTCTGATGAGGGGACAGGAGTCTGGGAAATAATAAGTACACCTGACTAGTGTGGGCAGAACACCAGAGAGAAAGTAAAAAATGAAATCCTTTTGAAAGGAAACTTTTTTTTTTTTTGCCTCCAGGATTATCACTGGGGCTCAGTGCCTGCACTATGAATCTACTGCTCCTGGAAGCCATTTTTCCCATTTTGTTGCCCTTGTTGTTACCCTTGTTGTTGTCGTCATTATTATTATTGTCATTGCTGTTGCTGTTGTTGTTGTTGTTGGATAGGACAGAAATGGAGAGAGGAGGGGAAGACAGAGAGGGAGAGAGAAAGACACCTGCAGACCTGTTTCACCAGGCATGAAGTCACCGCCCTGCGGTTAGGGAGTCAGGGGCTCGAACTGGGATCATTATCCTGCTCCTTGCGCTTTGCACCATGAGCGCTTAACCCGCCGCACTACCGCCCAACCCCCAGGAAACACTATTTTTATGTTCCTTGAAAGACATTTTAAATTCTGTTTGTTTAACTTATTTATTTTGGATAAGACAAACAGACATTGAAAGAGAAGGGGAAAAATAGCAAGGGAGAAAGAGACATCTGTGGACCTGCCTCACCACTTGTGAGGCTTCTCCGCTGCAGGTGAAGCCCAGGGGCTTGAACCCAGTACCTTTGCGCATGGTGATGTGTATGCTCAACCAAGTGCAACACCACCCGGCCCCTTAAACTTATTTTAGTGAGAGAAAGAGACCAGAGCACACTCAGTTCTGGCACACAGAGTACCACAGCCAGAACTTGGTGCTTCTGGCATGCAAGTCCTAAAGGAGACATTGCTGAGTTAGAATGAGATGGACTGGGGTCACCCAAGAGAAAATGGACAAGAAGGTCAAGTCCTGCAGCCCAACTGATGGTGCCAGACGAGAACCAAATCAAAATGCTTCAGCGTTTACCGTCTCACAACACAGCACAGGAGCCTTACATAAAAGGAGAGACGTCTACTCTTTGCTGTCATTTCCCGTGGCCCCTGAGTGGCAGCCAGGACCCCAGGTCAGAACCTCTTAGGTAAGTTGTCTAAAGACAACTCTCGTGCAATTGATTCTCCCAGGAGGAGGAATAAGGTGTAAGGAAAGGGATGAGGGGATATTCTTGGGGAAGGGGGTTGAAGAGACCCTGGTTAAGGGAAGAAAAATCACACAGGCATCTGTTTCCCCCATGCCCACTGTCCCCTCCCCATCTCCCTCCTGAATCTCCCATGTCCCTGCCCCATTTCCAAGTTGACTCCAGCAGGGAGTCAACTTATGTAACATATGAACAAGTATAAGAAACATATGTAACAAGTATAAGAAAAGACACTCTGGGGGCAGGGCAGTGGCTCACCCAATTAAGTGCATATAGTACTAAGCCCAAGGACTCTCTTGCAAGGAACTGGCTTTAAGTCCCCACTCCCCACCTGCAAGGGGGAGGCTTCACTAGCGGTAAAGCAGGTCTGCAGGTGTCTCTCTTTCTCTCTCCCTACCTCTCCCGCCTCTCCTCTCCATTTCTCTTTGTCCTGTCCCATAAAATGGAAAAACGTCTGCCAAGAACACTGGATTTGTAGTGTCGGCACTGAGCCCCAGCAATAATTCTGGAGACAAAAAAAAAAAAAAAAATTAAAGAAAAAGATTTTTTTCTTTTTTAAAGAAAAGACATTCTGGGAGCCAGGCAATGGTGTACCCAGCAGAGTACACATCACCATGGGTGAGGACCCAGGTTCAAGGCCCTTGTCCCCACCCACAGGGGGGAGCTTCACAAATGGTAGAGCAGTACTGTAGGTATCTCTCTTTCTCTCCCTCTCTTTTTATTTATATTTTTATTGCCACTAAAGTTATTGTTAGGGGTTGGTGCTGGCAACCACAGCTTCTGGAGGCCATTTTTTCCCTTTTGTTGTCCTTGTTGTTTATCATTGTTGTTGTTATTATTGTTATTGCTGTCATTGTTGTTGGACAAGGCAGAGAAATCAAGAGAGGAGGGGAAGACAGAGAGGGGGAGAGAAAGATAAGACACCTGCAGACCTGCTTCACCGCTTCTGAAGCAACTCCCCTGCAAGTGGGGAGCCAGGAGCTCAAACTGGGGTCCTTGCTCTGATCCTTGTACTTTGTGCCATGTGTGTTTAACCCGCTGTGCTACTGCCCAACTCCCCCCCCCCAGGCCATTTTTTTTCTTTCTATTTTATTTTTGCTTAACAGGGCAGAGAGAAATTGAGGGGGGGAGGGGCGGTGGTGGTGCACCCGGTTGAGTGAGTATGTTACAGTGTGCAAGACCCAGGTTGAAGCCCCCCAGTCCCATCTGAAAGGAGAAAGCTTTGCAAGTGGTGAAGCAGTGCTGCAGGTGTCTCTCTGTCTCTCTTCTTCTCTATCCCCACCTTACTCTCAATTTCTGGCTGTCTCTACCCAATAAATAAATAAAGATAATTTAAAAAATTAAAGAGAGAAATTGGAGAGGAGGGGAGATAGAGAAAGATAGAAGCATTCTCACTGCAGGTGGGGAGTAGGGGGCTCAAACCTGGGTTCAAGGCCCCAGTCCCCAGCTGCAGGGATGGGAGAAGCTGCATAAGCAGTGAGGCAATGCTACAGGCCTCTCTCTATATCTATCTATCTATCTATCTATCTGTCTCTGTCTCTCTCTCTCTCTCCTGCCTCCCTCATTCCCTATCTCCCCCTTCTCAATTTCTATGTCTATCCAACAAGTAAATAAAATATCTTTAAAATTAAAAATAGGAGTCAGGCGGTAGCGCAGAGGGTTAAGCACACGTGGTGTGAAGTGCAAGGACCGGCATAAGGATCCCGGTTCGAGCCCCTAGCTCCCCACCTGCAGGGGAGTCACTTCACAGGCGGTGAAGCAGGTCTGCAGGTGTCTATCTTTCTCTTCCCCTCTCTGTCTTCCCCTCCTCTCTCCATTTCTCTCTGTCCTATCCAACACCAATGACATCAAAAACAACAACAATAAAAAAATAAAAAATAAAAGTTTTGTAAATATTTTTAAAGAAAGTAAGAACCTTAATGACCAAGAGCATAATACCTGACTAAATGGTCCTTCAAATGCAGGCAAACTAAAGGACCTTTCAAGATTAAAAAAAAAAGAAAATTCATATGCTTCTGTTCCATGCAAAATTTCAATGTAGCCTATGCATTTCTAAGTATATCTGTTCACAGAAATGACCCAGATGTCAGGGTTTTCTCATTTTTCTGCCTTATGTACATATGCAGACATAACTTAAAAATTGGAGGTCTCAACATTTAAAAGATTGGAAGGATAAACTTTCAAATACAAGAAGGGCATTGGATGGGCGGAGGGTAGATAGCATAATGGTTATGCAAACAGACTCTCATGCCTGAGGCTCCAAAGTTCCAGGTTCAATCCCCACACCACCATAAGCCAGAGCTGAACAGTGCTCTCGTAAGAAAAAAAAAAAGAAGAAGAAGAAGAAGAAGGAAGAAGAAGAAGGGCATTGGTAAGGAGCCAAGTTAATGTGTCATATCAGAGTGAACTAGTGAACTCTGCTCTCCTGTCAGACAGATTCATGGCTTTGAATGCTAAAGCCACGATGACACATCAACCCTTCATCCTACCATAAATATGCCATTGAGTGCAAAAGACTGAGTCCAGGCAACACTGCCAACATGAGAGGGCCCTTTCAGAGCAGGAGAGCTGGTGGGTGGGCTGGGCACCCTCCCTAGACCTCTCCAAAGTCAGATCCAGGCAAAGAGGAGGCAAGGCCCAGGCCGTAGACAGGTTTGTGGAACAGAACAGAAGCACATCAGAGGAAAGACACAGTGGGTACAGCTCTGAGGATGGAGGCCTGCAGGGTGGTTCAGGAACTGGAATGGCCCCAGGAGGGCCAGTAGGAGAAAGGCCAGGAGCCAAGGCCTCTGGGGTTGGCATTCACAGGAAGCAACCGAGCATTTAGTCATGGCCTCTCTGGCTGCTGATAGATGCCAGACAGAGGTGCGGCCCTGAGATTAGCTCATCTGCTCTTTCCAATCTGGCATAACTGAGCCTATGTGAAAGACCAAGAAACTGAGTAGCAGGCAAAGAAAATGTTGGAAGCCCCCTCTGTAGCCTGCAGAACAAACAGCCATAGCACCTGCCTTTAGGTTAGAAAGTCTCCCAAGGGAGTCAGGCAGTAGCACAGCAGGTTAAGCGCACGTGGCGTGAAGCACAAGGACCAGCATAAGGATCCCGGTTCAAGCCCCCAGCTCCCCACCTGCAGGGGAGTCAATTCACAAGCGGTGAAGCAGGTCTGCAGGTGTCTATTCTTTCTCTCCCCTTCTCTGTCTTCTTCTCCTCTCTCCATCTCTCTGTCCTATCCAACACCAACGACATCAATAACAACAACAGTAATAACTACAACAACAATAAAAAAACAGCAAGGGCTAAATAAGGGCAAGAGACTAGCATACTTGAACAATGACTCTTTAGTCACTATCAGGCCATTCCATCAGCTGGGGGCCTAATCGGGGAGTTCTGAGATTCCCAACCAGACTGGATGGGCCTAGACCTCGAATAAATTCCTCTCTCCATTGTTACCAGTCATTTCTATCAGGAACAACAAAATAGACCCCTTTGTGGGCCCCCATAGGACCTTGCCCTCAACCTGAATCAACAATGGTAGAGAATGTTCCATCCTCCCCTTCGGAGGATGGACAACATACTCTATGCTACACCTGAGGAAGATGAGTCAATATTGGGGCAGCTTGGAATGTTCCTACTCATGACCACAGAGTGTGAGCTCAGATCTAAAGGGATGCAGAGGTCACACAGGCTCCTACGCTAATTATGGGCCCCAGATCACATCAAATCGATGGGGTTTACAGTCAACAATATTTATACCCCTTTCCCATATTAGGGAGCTACTCTCTTCCCTGATCCAGCTTTCTGGTCCTTTTCCCAGCCATGACATCATCTCCCCAGACAATAACTTGGATCCACTGGCATATCAGATTTCAGGCTCTGGGACAAAAAGAAAAAGGAAAAAAAACCCAAAAAACTAGTATAGCTGCAGGCCCTTTGGAATTTAACTAAAATATGCCTACTAGCTATCTACAAAATGGACAACACCCCCCCACTCTTCATCTGCACTATTCCAGCCCTTAGGTCCATGACTGATCAACAATTTGTTTGGCTTTATATGTTAACTCTCTTGTCAACCACCAGGTTCCAGATGCCAGCATGATGCCAACCAGATTTCCCTGGACAGACAACCCCACCAATGTGTCCTGGAGCTCCACTTCCCCAGAGCCCTTCCCCACTAGGGAAAGAGAGAGACAGGCTGGGAGTATGGATCGACCTGTCAACACCCATGTTCAGCAGGGATTCAATTAAAGAAGCCAGACCTTCTACCTTCTGCATCCCACAATGACCCTGGGTCCATACTCCCAGAGGGATAAAGAATAGGAAAGCTATCAGGGGAGGGGATGGGATACAGAGTTCTGGTGATGGGAATTGTGTGAAGCTGTACCCCTCTTATCCTATGGTTTTGTCAATGTTTCCTTTTTATAAATAAAAATTTTTTAATTAATTAAATAAATAAATAAATAAATAAATAAAATGTAAAAAAAAAAAACAGCAAGGGCAACAAAAGGGAAAATAAATACTAAAAAAATTAAAAAAGAAAATAAAATCTCCCAAATGGGTATTGATCGACCTGCCAACACGCATGTCCAGCAGAGAAGCAATTACAGAAGACAGACCTCACACCTTCTGCACCCCATGAAGATCTGTAGTCCATACTCCCAGAGAGGTAAAAAATAGAGAAGCTTCCAATGGAGAGGATGGGACCTGGAACTCTGGTGGTAGGAACTGTATGGAACTGTACTCCTGTTAGCCCACAATCTTGTTGATCGTTATTAAATCACTAATAAAAAAATCACTTTAAAGTCTCGCAAGTATACCTCATGAACCAGTAACTGTCAGATGTTGCCTTGTGTGTACACACACAATGAAATTCTACTCAGCTATAAGACCAGGTGGTGGCACAGTGGGTTGAGCATACACATGTCACCATGTGTAAGGACCCAGGTTCAAGCCCCAGTTCCTTCCTGTAGGAGGGGAAGCTTCATAAGCGGTGAAGCAGGGCTGCAGGTGTCTGTCTCTCTCCCTACCTCCCCTTCCCCTCTCAATTTCTCCGTCTCTTTCCAATAAATAAGCATCATAATAAAAATAAAACTAGAGAAAAGGTGTCACTTTCTCTCTCGGTACAACCTGAGTGACACTGGGGAGGAGGTCACGCTCAGTGAAATAAACTAGAAGGATAATTACCAGGAATCTCACTCACAAGTGAGGTTCAAGACACAAAGCAAGAGAAGCAATGGGTGCAACATTAATCAGTGGGGGTCTATTCCAGAAGATTCAAAAGGGGACGGCGGGCAAGAGGGGAGGGGTGGTGCAGGCATGCCCTGCGGCAGAGAGAGATAGCGTGCGTGAGGTGTGCTGCTCCTGTTGAGGAGTGATGTGAGACTGCACCCTGTGACACGTCTTATAACACGTTTCCTCAGGGGCGGGGTCATAGCACACTGGGTTAAGCGCAAATAAGTGTACATAATGCGAAGCACAAGGACCACTGCAAGAATCACCGCAAGGATCCTGGTTCAAGCCCCCGGCTCCCCACCTGCAGGGGAAGTCGCTTCACAAGCAATGAAGTAGGTCTGCAGGTGTCTGTCTTTCTCTCCCCCCTCTGTCTTCCCCTCCTCTCTCCATTTCTCTCTGTCCTATCCAACAACAATAGCAGCAACAATAATAACAGCAACAACAATGGGGAAAAGATGGCCTCCTGGAGCAGTGATTTCATAGTGCAGGTACCGAGTCCCAGCGATAACCCTGAAGGCAAAAAAAATCAAAGATTAAAAAAAAATAATTCTCAATAGCAAAATAAAACAAAGGACTAGCAAGACAGCTCATCTGGATGGCTCCTGCTTAGTTTTTTTTTTTGGCCATATTCATGCTACTGGAGGAAGCTTCAGTGCTATGGTATCTCACCCCCTCTGTGTCTCTCTCTAGTTAACAAGATCACAAGGGAAAACTCTAAGCAGAACTTGGACTGGAATTGGTGTCTTGCACCAAAGTAAAAACCTCTGGGGTGAGGGGAAGGGTTCAGGTCCTGGAACATGATGGCAGAGGAAGACCTAGTGGGGGCTGTATTATTATATGGAAATATTGTGCATGTACAAGCTATTGTATTTCACCGTCGACTGTAAACCATCAATCCCCCAATAAAGAAATTTAAAAGATTTTTAAAAAGTCAGGCCAGAGTGGTAAAACCCCAGTGATAACAAATACATAATTAAAAAGAAGACAGAGGTGAATGGGGCGGGAAGGAGTAGGAGGAGGAGAATGCAGAGTTGCCAGCAGACCCTCTCACATCCCTCAGCCGTGACTCCTCTCTACTGAGTCGAAGACAGACACATGAAGAAGAGCCACTGGCAGTGGCAGTTATGTGGGTGCCTATGGTGTGGGGTCCCCCAAATGATGAAGCAAGCATCCTGCATTGCTCTGCCAAAGCACAAAGCCCCCCCCCCCCCCCAAGAGAAAACTGTCCAGAAACTGTTCAGACCACACACATCCTCCTGCTTGCACAGCAAGGCTGCTCGGGTCCCTCCTGCTCCCAGCCCCAGGATCCAGAGTCCTTTGCCCGGGGATAGCTGCCCCCCCACAAAGTTCTTAGTACCTTGCGATGCCGTGGGTGGTAACACTCCCCGGGATATTCAAGGACTGAAGCCATCTCCCTTCGGGGACGCTGGCTGCTGTCTGGCCTCTGGCTCCCAGGGACCAGCCAGGACAAGGTGACAAGGCCACCCAAGTAGTCTCGGGATGGTCACCAGTAGCTCTGGTGCTGCCGCCACCCAAAGGACTTCAGTCCTGGGGAGCAGCCAGCCCCACCCGCCACCCTCTCCCCCAATTCTTCTGGGGTGAGTCACCCATACTGATGGCAGTGCAGGCCATCACCCCAGGGCACAGCTGATCCACGTTATGTAAGAAGCCATGGGTACCTCCTTCTCTCTCACCCCTCATGGCCATCCCTTGTTTCTGGATGTTTCTGGGGTCCCTGGGGGCCAGGGGTGCAAAGAGACCTCTGTCTGAAAGGGCCAGGCAGGGAGGGAAGTAGAGGGGACAGAGAAGAACCCCTCCCTCCAGAAGCCCAGACCACACTCGATCCTGGTCATCCACGGGGGCCCAGGATCTAAGACCTCACCAATCCCTACTGGTTTGAGCTCTGAGCTATTTTTTTTATTCCCCCAAGATCCTTGCTTTGAAGAATATTCAAAAGCTACAGAGAGGGAAAGAGAGAGAACAGCTAGGTGTATGGATCAACCTGTCAATGCCCACGTTCAGCAGGGAAGCAATTACAGAAGCCAGACCTTCCACCTTTTGCACCCCATAATGATCCTGGGTCCATACTCCCAGAAGGATAAAGAATAGGAAAAGCTATCAGGGGGGTGAGGTGAGGGGATACGGAGTTCTGGTTGTGGGAATTGTGTGGAATTGTACCCCTCTTATCCTATGGTCTTGTCAGTGTTTCCATTTTATAAATAAAAATTATTTTAAAAAAAAAAAGCTACAGAGATGTTGGGGGGGGAAGTTCAACTCTATAGCCAAAGTTTAGAAAAGTATCATTTATTCCATAATATCCAATAGATGGTCCATATTTAAAAACCGTACAATCCACTCTCCACCCAGTGTATCTTTGATTGGATTTCTTTTCACTCATGACACTTGATGCTGCCTCTGGTTTTTTGGTTTCCTTTTATTGAAGCCAAATACAATTGCATTATAACACAGTATGAGTTTCAGGTCGTGTGTCACTGGAAATCAGCACATGTAGATTTTTCGACATGAAATCAATGGCAAGTCTCTTTAGTCTGTTCTATCTAGTAGACTCTATCCTAGTCTTAAACAACATTGAACTTATTGGGGCAGTCCGGCCAGTGGTTTTACAGACCACCCCATATTGGGGACTGTTCTGTTTCCTTATCTCTAGACTGAATTAAACAGGCTTGGCGGGAGCACTAGATGTGCGGGTGAGTGCTTCTGAATCACTCAGCCCCCAGAGTCAGCTAGTGTAGGCTGTCCTCCCACCAGTAACGCCAGAGCGGCTCCCTGCCTGAGATGCTGATGGCCAGGTGCACCTTAGTCCGTCTGTTTAGAATCAGTAAGTCATCAGTGAGCAGCCACTCTGATATCAGGGGAACAAAATCTTCCACGATAATCTTTCACTGACTAAGTGTATGATGAGCCCACCAAGGCTACAAAATGGAGATCATCAATTAGCAGATGTTCCAGAGAGAAAAGCATTTCCCTGTTCTTTTTTTTTTTTTCCTTTTTCTATCATCAGTAAGGTTTCACCACTCTAACATTTTTTAAATCTTTTTTAAATTTTATTTTCCCCCTTTTGTTGCCCTTGTTATCATCGTTGTTGTTATTGTTACTGCTGTTAATTAATTGTTGTTATTGCTGCTGTTGTTGTTGGATAGGACAGAGAGAAATGGAGAGAGGAGGGGAAGACAGAGAGGGGGAGAGAAAGATAGACACCTGCAGACCTGCTTCACTGCCTGTGAAGCGAACCCCCTGCAGGTGGGGAGCCAGAGGCTTGAATCGGGATCATTATGCTGGCCCTTGTGCTTCACACCATGTGTGCTTAACCCTCTGAGAGACTGCTTGGCTCCCCCTCTTTAACTTTTTTAAAGAGAGAGAGAGAGAGAGAAGCACTACAACACCATAGTTCCTTCTGCTGCCAAAGAACCTCCCATGTGGTTTCTTTCTTTTTCCCTCCCCCTCCCCCCAGGACTGCTAAGCTCTGGATCAGCTCTGGCTGATGCTACAGATTGAACCTGGGACATTAGGTGCCTTAGACATGAAAGGTTTTCTCCTTCTCCTCCTCCTCCTCCTCCTCCTCCTCCTCCTCCTCCTCCTCCTCCTCCTCCTCCTCCTTCTTCTTCTTCTTCTTCTTCTTTCATGACCATTATGCTATCTCCCCAGCTTCATTTATTTTTTTAATATTTTATTCATTTATTTATTTAGTATAGAGACAGAAAAACTGAGAGGAGGGAGAGACAGAAAGGGAGAGACACCTGCAGCCCTGCGTCACTACTCGTGAATCTTCCTCCCTGTAGGTGAGGACAGGGAGCTTGAACCTGGGTCTTTGTGCACTGTGCTGTGAGCACTGAACCGGATGCACCACCGCCCAGCCCCAGGACACATCCATAGAGGGGAGCTCAAACCTGGGTCACACACGTGACGAAGCAGGTGTCCTCTGGGGTGAGCTATCTCCAGGGCCCTGGCATTCTCATTTTGTCTCTCTCTGTCTCGCTCATCATTACAATATGCTAACGACTTCTATTAATCAATGTGTCATAACCCACTATTGTCATTCTTCTTTTTTTACTTCCTTGTCGCTGTCCTCTTGCTATTCCAATTGTTTTGATTTTGCCAGTGGCTTCACTAGCCTCTGACAGCCCCCCCCCTCCGTCTCACTCTGAGTGTAGCAGTGTTTTCAGCACGACCTGCCCCAGGCTTCCTTGTCCTTTCCCTGCTCTAGGCTGACACTGGTCCTCTCTCTGCTAGGTGGGAACTACACTCTGTCTAGTCAGAGACACTCCTTCATTCACTCCTTCCTCTTTCCCTGCCCATCACTCTTTGCATTAGCAGGCGGAGCTCAGAAGCAACTGCTCTTGGTGGAGAGTGGGGAGAAGTGGATGAGGAGGAGGAAGAGAGGCAAAGCCATTGTTTCTTAAATCTATCAATAAAATGAATAATGCATAATTTGATTATATTTGAGTTCACGTGTACAGAAATGTGTGCACAAGGGAAAGAACTGCCTACTCTTTTCCCTTGCCTGATTTTTTCCCATCAGCACCTACTACCACCTTCTCCTTCTCCTTCTCCTTCTCCTCCTTCCTCTTCTTTTGCTACCTGGGCTTTCATTTAGGTTCCATGCTTGCATAATGAATCCACCACTCCCAGTGTCCTTTTCTTTCTTTGACAGAGAAAAACTGAGAGGGGGGATTGGAGATAGGGAGGGAAAGACAAAGAGAAACAAACACCTGCAGCCTTGCTTCACCGCTCATGAAGGTGGATCCACTTGCCAGCAGGGATTAGGGATTTGAAATCGGGTCCTTGCACTCAACCCGGTGCACAACCACCTGGCCCCTCTAAACTCTATAAAGCGCACTACGTCGTTTTTATTACCCCTCTTCTCCGAGCTGAATATAAACCGTGAGTGGCAAACATCATCCTGTGTCTTGCTCTGCTCACAGCTACACTCCCGGAGTGGAGGACAGAGCCTGGAACACAGCACGTGCCCTTCCGTAGTTTGTGAGTGAGGGAATGGGACCCCGGGCCTGGAGGTGAGCAGGTGTTTACTCTTTAAGCCTCTGCTTGTACTATCACCCCGTGCCCCCTAGCTGCCAGTTACACCTCCCCCATCTCCCCAGACTCCTCACACTGACCTCTGTCTCACCTGGAAATCTGGCAGTTCTAAGACCAGGGCAAGGTCACACTTAGCTTTACAGCCCGGAAATCAGCACAAGAGCTGGAGCAGAAATGTCACTGGATGCCTCTGACCTCCAGCAAGTGCCCTGTCCCCACACCAAAGCTGCCTGTGCCCACCCCACGCAGCCCTGGGCTTCCTCGGGGATCTCTGAGAACGGCTCTGGCTCTGTGGCAGCTCACAATAGGCCCTTTGACTCCACTGGACTCAAACCTTTCAAGAAAAACACATCGGCTGCCACAGTACCTGTCACTAAGGCCAGTGTCCCTAGAGCTTCAGGGAGACACAGAGCCAGTGTTCACCAAGGAACAAGAGCAGAGGCGTGAGGCAGACAGGGACAGGGCAGAGTGCTCTGACCCCGGGGGGAGGAGGGTGGTGGCCTGGGAGGAGAGGGCCTTTCACCAACACACGGTGACATTCAGGCTCCACAACCAGCATGGGCAGAAGACAAGAGGGGACACCAGTGAAGGGAGCCCAAAGGCTGGGACTTGGTCACACTTGTCTCAGAGATGGCTTACTTGCTCTTTTCTCTCCACCTTCTTCTCACTTTGCTCTGGAGCTGGGCCCTCAGGAGGTATGGTCAGCCGCAGCCTGCAGACATTGGCCTAGGAAAGACGGAGGGGGAGGTCAGTTACTCACTAAGGCTTGGGGAAGGAAGAGTGAGTGACCTTGGGGCCACAGTCTGCAGATTTCTGCCCACAGGAGGTGGACTCAGAGGTCAGTGAGACAAAAGGGGAGGTCAGTAAGCACTCAGGTTTGGGGAAGGAAGGTTGGCCTTGGGCTTCTGGAAGCTGTTTCTGACACACCCTGGAGAGGACTGAGCTCATTACTCAGGTCTCTGAGAGTCACGCCAACCTGGCCCTGATCAAAAGGGAGAAATCATTGGATAATTGCTAGGATTTCAATCATATCTTTTGTTCTTTCTTTATGAGAGAGAGAGAGAGAGAGACACGATTGAGAGAGAGAGAGAGACAATTGAGAGCTAATTAAATACAGCTTGTGCTGATTCTGGGGACTGAACCTGGGAACTTGGAGGCTCAGGCATGAAAGTCTTTTGCATGGAGGAGGAGGAGGAGGAGGAGGACATTATACTGTTTTCACAGCTCCGACTTTAAACATTTCTTAAAATGGGCCAGGTTCCATAACAGCATGATCATACTTCCCAAATACAGGCCACAACGTAGCTCTCAGAAAGCACAAAAGTACACACAGCGAAGACTGGGGCGTGGCGCTACTTTGTGCGTGACCCTAGATTGCCTTTCCCTCAGCATGCACATGCCATTCCCTAAAGGGTGCTGTTGTTTTTTTTAAGTCCATACACACAAGTTCATAGCAGCATTTTTCACAACAGCCAAAAAGTCAGGATGTAACTCAGATGTCTTCTACAGATGGAAGAATGGACGCGTTACCATGGGGCATGTGTACAGCACGGATGTCAAAGGCCTTGAAAGGAGTGTGACATGGGGGCCGGGCCGTAGCACAGCGGGTTAAGCACACATGGCACAAAGCATAAAGATTGGCCTAAGGTTCCCGATTCGAGTCCCTGGCTCCCCACCTGCAGGTGGGGGTCGCTTCATAAGCGGTGAAGCAGGTCTGCAAGTGTCTATCTTTCTCTCCCCCTCTATCTTCCCTTCCTCTCTCGAGTTCTCTCTGTCCTATCTGGCAACAACAATAGCAATAACAATAAAAATAACCACAATAGCCTCCAGAAACAGTGGATTCACAGTGCAGGCGAACCCAGCCCCAGCAATAACTCAGGAGGCAAAAAAAAAAAAAAAGAAGTGTGACACATGCGACCAGCCAGGTGAACCCCAAGGGCTTTGTGCCGAGTGACATAAGTCTAAGTCAATCGCAGAAAGACAAACACAGTTAAAATTCCACTACCATGCTAAGAGAGGTCAAATTCATGGAAGAGAGCGGTGGTTACCAGGGACTGATGAGCCAGAGGAAAAGAAGTCGTTAGTGAAAAGATACGGGGTTTCCGTTTAGAAGGTGAAAACATTCTGGAGCTGGCCAGGGGGCGGAGGTGCGGGGGAAGCGATTGCACAACCATGAAAACATCCTTAATGCCACTAGATGTTCAGGTCACGCTACTGACATAGCTTGGCCCTGCTGTGACAGCTCTCAGGAAGAAGTGGTCCTGCCATTAAAAAATAATAATAACTAAATAAATAAATACTCAAAGAGGGAAAAGCAGTATCCAGAGTACTCAGCCAGAGTGACACAGGCTCAGCTCACAGGGGTGTCCCCTAACGTTTATGTGTGGAAATCCTAGTCCCTAGGGCCTCACCAATGCCCTTATTTGGAAACAGGGTCATTACAGGGCTGCTCAAGCTACACCGAGTTGAGGAGTGTGAGGCCTAGTCCTAATGACTGCTGTGTTCTCCTAAGAGGGGGAAGTTGGGGGACAGGTCTGCACCCTGGGAGTTCCATGAGAACGCACCAAAGAGGGGCCCTGCAACAGATCCTCCTCATCCAGAAGAAGACACCCCAACTTCAGACTTCCACCTCCAGAACTGAAGCCAAACACTCCTGTTGTTTAAGTCATGAGGCTCGAGACACTTGACAGAAGTTCTAGCAAACTAACACACACACCCACTGACGCACCTGGGCTGGGGCAGCCTCTGAGCAAGACTACTATAAAGTCTGAAGCCCACGGTGGGATGGGAGTATAAAAAAATGATTTAAAAAAGACCTAAAGTTTATTTTTCTTGTTGAAATCATATGAGACAGAGTTCCACATAAGAGAGAAATTTCAGACCACTCTGAAATGTGCAGCCACAGGAATTGAACCAGGAGCTTCAGGCATGTAGGTCCCATGCTCTACCAGCTGAGCTACTTCCCCAGCTGCTAAAAAAAAAAAAATCTGTTTTAAATTTATCTATTTATTTTATTATTTTTTTACTGCCACCAAATTTATCAATCCAGTGCCCTTGGCAGCCATTTTTCCTCCCTCCGCCCTGGCCCCTTTCTATTTTACTTCATAAGACACAGAGAAATTGAGCTTCTGGTCCCCACCTGCAGGAGGAAAGCTTCACGAGCGGTAAAGCAAGACTCCAGGCGTTTCTCTGTCTCTTTCCCACTCTATCTCCCCCTCCCTTCTCAATTTGTCTCTGTCTCTATCTAATAAATAAAAAAACATTTTAAAAAAAGATACAGGGAGAGAGAGAGAGATACCAGAATAATGCTCAGCTCTGGCTTCTGGTGGTGCTGGGAACTGAACTTGGAACCTCAAACTTCTGCAGAACCATTATGCTGCCTCGCCAGCCCATGCTAAAAGGCCTTTCAGTTGCAACCTACCAGGATTCTCCAGACCCTGCCTTACACCAAGCAGGTGGGTGCCCACTCTAAAAATGACGTTTTCCGTACTCAATAGAGGAAGCCCAAACTCAGGGCACACCATCACCTCCGAGGCATCCTGCTTTGCTATGAAGCAACTCTCACTTCCTGACAATAAAGACCTGATGGATTTGGGGGCCGGGGGCTTGGGGACGGCAGCAGAATCCTCCCTTCTCTAGACAGGCCTCCCCTCCTCCCAGGCTCCTTTCTTCTGGGTTAAACAAAACCAGTTTCTCAACCATAGGACTTGAGGGTCAAGGTCTCTCTTCATCCTCCTCCTCATCCAGGCAAGCTTCACGCCCGATAACCCCATGTCAGAAGTGACCTGTCCCCCTGGGGCTGTCAAGACCTCTCACATAGCCGCCTTGCACCAAATCTGTCAAGTTCACTATCGGTTGTGTTGGCCCAAGAGGAACCAAGCCATTGCACCAGTTAGTTCTCTTAGCTGAGGAGGCAACAACCCCAACAGGAACCCAGGAATCCAAATCCCTCCAGACAAAGGCAACACTGTGACTTCATTCCAGGCCACCAGGACCAGCTGCAACCAGCTGGCATCTGCAGAGAAGTCAAAGTGTAATTCAAACCAGGCAGGCGATGCAAATCTCCTAGGCTCTTCTCTGATAAACTGGGTCGAATCTGCAGCTCAATTCTGCAGGCAAGCTGCTTTACTCCAGTACCACACGCCCAGTCACATGAGCACATGCACACACCTGTACATTTCTGCACACACACGCTTAACTCGGGTCCTCGTGTCCACACATGTACAGGTCCCAACACCTGCAGGCTGTGTGTGTGTGTGTGTGTGTGTGTGTGACTATGGACAAGTTACTCAGTGTCTCTGACTGCAGAGGGATGCTTAAGGCTAAAACGAAAGTGTCTGACACATAGTAAGTGTCCATCAGCCTTAGGTATTTCTGTGTTAGGTATTAACCAGACCTGATCACCATACTCCAAACTTGAAAAATGAAACCTCCGACTTACCCTTCAGGCCTGGCTCCCTGCGGCAGTAATGATTTGGTCTGTGAATCTATGGGCATCAGCACTAGAAGGGATGCCCTCTGACTGGATGACCGCCCTTGAGGGGCAATCCCTAGCAGCAGTCATTTTCAGAGCAAACTTGAAGAAGAGACAAGACCCAGAGTAGACCCCAGGAGTCCAAGCATCCACATGTGAGATGTCTCCTGTCCCTGCCGAGCCCTTCTGTCTGTCCACCCAGCACCCTAATATTCCTCAGCACACTGCCTCAGTCTAACTTGGACCCAGGGGTGTGTAGGGTACACACAGCTGTGGGCTAAACAAAATGCCTTTTACTGGTGGCCATGAGTAAAAGCCAAGTGAGCCTGTAAAGTGAGCCCTTTACTCTCAAGGATACCTGGCAGCTAGAGGCTGCACCTCTGGCCCCTGGGGGGGTTGTGGGTTCTCACCTTAGAGACACACTGGCAAGTCTAAGGAGCTCACCATCATTCTTCAATCAGTGCTGACCACCAACGGCCTGATTTAAACCCAGCCTGGAGGGCCAGCAAAATAGCTCACTTGGATAGTGCACTGCTTTGCCATGTGTGTGATCCAGGTCTGAGCCAGAGTCACCAACGCAATGAAGGAAGCTTCAGTGCTATAGTCTGTCTGTCTCTGTCTATCTGTCTGTCTCTCTCTCATATATCTCTCTGCCTCTCTGTCTCTATCTTAAAAACATTATTTTTAATAAAACTTTTCTTTAAGATTTTATTTATTTATTAATAAGAAAAATAGGAGAGAGGGAGAGAAAGAACCAGACATCACTCTGGTACATATGCTGCCAGGGATCGAACTCAGGACCTCATGTTTGAGAGTCCAATGTTTTATCCACTGCACCATCTCCCGGATGACTCTGAAAAAATTAAACAAATTAAATGAACAAACCAGCATGAAACCTTAGTAAGGTGACCAGATGTATAATTATGTGAGGGGAAAAAAAAAAAAAAGGAGGAAGAAGCTGCAGGAAAAAAATACCAAGAATAATCTCATTTTGGGCTCTTTTTCTTTTTAGTTTACCCAGATGATTTGGGCAGATTTAAGAAACATAACTGATGGGGACGAGGCAGTGGCTCACCTAGTTAAGCACACATATGACAGTGCACAAGGATGCAGGTTGAAGCTCTTGATCCCCACCTGCAAGGGGAAAGCTTCAAGACCGAAGCAGGGCTATGGGTGTCTCTGTCTCTTTCCCTTTCTCTATCTCTCCCTCCTCTCTCAATTTCTCTGTCTGTCTCTATGCAATAATAAATAAAATTAAAAAATAGAAAGAAACATGACTGATGTCAGCACTGGTTGCCTCCTAGAGGTGAAGTTCCTGCACTGTTTACAACTATTGCAAGCAGATGTAAATGTCTTTATTTTTATTTTTTTAATATTTATTTATTTATTCCCTTTTGTTGCCCTTGTTGTTTTATTGTTGTAGTTATTGTTGATGTCGTTGTTGGATAGGACAGAGAGAAATGGAGAGAGGTGGGGAAGACAGAGAGGGGGAGAGAAAGATAGACACTTGCAGACCTGCTTCACCGCCTGTGGAGCAACTCCCCTGCAGGTGGGGAGCCGGGGATCAAACCGGGATCCTTACACTGGTTCTTACACTTTGCACCACCTGCGCTTAACCTGCTGTGCTACCACTCAACTCCCATAAATGTTTTTAATTAACGTAGTAATAGCAATAGAAAAATTGAGAGAACATGTCAGAGAGAATGTTGAGAGAGAGAGAAGGATAAATTCTCTTTAAATTCACAGGAGCAGCAAAGAGACCTCCCATAGGGGTGTAGAATGTTCTCTGAACCCTTAGCAGACACACCCTGAAAGTACTGAGCTGACCAGATTCAGAGACCTCCCTCTATTCACTGGCTTTCAGGAATTCCCCCCTACAGGAAACCCCCCCACTAAGTGAAGCCCAGGCAGTGCTGTTTATCTCTCTGAGAATTCTGTGATACCAACCACCATGGTTTCCTGAAATACATGGACACAACCCCCAGAGCTGCCCACACTTCACAACACCCAAGAGGAGAGGCAGATGCAGCACTGCCCTGACAATGAAGAGAAAGGCATCTTTTTATTCTGAACACCACTGCTATTACAGCAGCTGTGCCTACAAGTGACAGTCCCTTCTGGTTCCCTCCCTTGATCAATCAAGGTGTATTTCCCCTCAATACTCTCTACTTATAAATCATTTTAGGAGTAATGAGAGGGAGCAGGACCTGGTGATGGCACAAATGGTAGGACCACACATGTTCCCATGCACAAGGATGCAGGTTCAAGCCCCCGGGGCCCCACCTGCAGAAGGAAAGCTTCACAAGTGGTGAAGCAGGTCTGCGGGAGTGTCTCTCTCTCTCTCTCTGTCTCTCTCTCTGTCTCTCTCTCTCCCCCCCTCTCTCCCTCCCTCTCTCTCTCTCTCTCTCCATACACACACTATATATATATATCCCTTCCCTCTCAATTTTTTTTCTGTCTCCATCACATAAATAAATTTTAAAAGAAAAAGAGTTATGAGGGGGGAAATTCTGGCCAAGGTCATCATAATATAGGAAGATGTTACATTCACTTCTTCCCACAATTAACAGGGCAAGCTACCCCAATCTTCGTGCCAATCTGCACAGAACTAGACCTGAAATCCAGAAGGACAAGTTTCCACAGAAGAGATCAAAGGACAGCATGCAGGCAATGAGGACACAGACAGCTGCTCCCCCTCCCCACACTCCCACCAAGATGATACCCTACTGTGCCACAACTACAATGAGGAAGAGAACTCTCAAGTGAGAGGTGTTGGTTTGGGAAACAGGCTGGTTTGCACCAAACTCAGTACCCCAACCTACTACAATCCTCTCCTTGAAACACAGTAGCAAGAGGCAAGAAACTATACACTACCAACTAGGTGAAGGTCACTGAAGCAATCTTGTTATTGTTGTTGTTGTTGCTGCTGCTGCTGTTTCTTACTTTTTTTTTTATTAGTGATTTACAAAATAACAAGGGTACAATTCCACACCATTCCCACACCAGAGTTCTGCATCCCCATTCCCTCCGTTGGAGACTATAGTGGTTCTCTCTCTCAAGGTCACAGATAATGGGTTGACTATTATTTCCATAAATATGTGTATGTATATTGCCCATTTTTATGGTCCTGCCTTCTCTTCATTTTAAGTCACACTTATACCTTCCAAATGTCCTTCATTTTTTCCTCTTCTCTCTCTGCGTCCTGATGGAATTGGATTTCAGAGTCCTCTAGTCATCTTCCCCTAACATTTTCCCCCTCTGGGAATATGAACCAAAATTCTTTTTGGAGGTGCAGAAGGTGGGAGTTCTGGCTTCTGTAATTTGAAGCAATCTTCTTGTTGAGCTCTGTAGCCTTCGTGAGAGCAGAGCTAGTAGAGGCCATAGATGAATCCACTCTTTGTGGGGGCAGGTCGTGGGAGAACTCCACCCATCCCTAGCTATCAGCAGATTTTGCTGGGGACTATGAGAAACTTATCAAGAGTGCTAACTCCTGGCAGAAAAACAGAGCCACCCTCCCCAGTCCACACCTGACTAATGCATATAAATCACACCCTGACAACCACCAAGTACCCTGTGAGCCTTTAAAAGCACAGCGAGCCAGCAGAGGAATGCTGACGTCCTCAGCTTGCCAGGTTCTGCACCTGTCGACTCCAGAGTGTACACACTGTCACCACCTGGGGCTGAGGCCAGAGCCTCCTTTCAGACCTGAACCACCAGGACCCATGGCAACATAGTGGTGACTGACTCAATCTCTACCAGGCTCTTGTGGCTGCTGCCCAGGTCCACTTTAAGTACAGATTCCTAGCTGGTCTGAGTCCCCACGGAGTACCAAAATAAGGAATTATCCTCATGGATGGATCAAGACAATGACCTGAAGAAACTCGCCGAATCAACAGAGCTATGTAAACTTCCTAAATAAGACTTCAAAGCCATGATCCTAAGGATGCTCACTGAAAGGCAGAGGAAGTACAGGAAAAGTCACAGCATAAATCAAAGAACATAGTATAAATATAACATAAATCAAAGTATATAGTAGCTGAACTTACAAAAATACAGTAGTGGAACTACCAACAGAAAGACAGAAGTCAAAGTAGTGAGCTCAAAGATAGGGAAGAGGAAACTATCAAAAACACGACTATGTCAAGTGAAACAAAACTTGCATTAGAAAGAAATGAAAGCAAGAAGGGTGTATAGAAGTCTTAATTGAAGCTAGAATTGCAGGGGAGGGTAGACAGCATAATGGTTATGCAAAGAGACTCTCATGTCTGATGCTCCAAGGTCCCAGGTTCAATCCCTCATACCACCATAAACCAGAGCTGAACAGTGCTCTGGTTAAAAAAAAAAAAAAAAAAAAAAAAGAATTACCAAGAATTTCCCTCCCCCAAAAAAAAGACAGTCAAGGAGCTGGAAGATTTTATTTATTTGACAGAGACTGTCAGAAATGCAGAGGGAGGGGGTGATAGAGAGGGAGAGAGACACTGAAGCACAGCTCCACCACTTGCAAGGCTTTCCCCCTAAGGTGGGGACCGGAGGCTCGAACCCGGGTCCTTGCACATTGTAACATGTGTGCCCAAACAGATGTGCTACCACCCAGCCCCGCTGAAAGATTTTCTAGCAAAATAAATCCAATGCATACCAGGACACATAATTAAAATGACAAAGATCACAGATAAAGAGAGAAATCTAAAAAACAGCAAGGAAAAAAGAATTCATATACAAGAGAAACCCTGTGAATCTATCAGCTGATTTCTCAACAGAAATTCTAGTGATTAGAAAGAACTGCCGTGACCTATTCAAATATTTGAATGAAAAGGTCACCACCTAAGAATACTCCACCCAATGAGACTGCCACTCAGATATGATCGTGATGAAGAGCTTTCCAGATACACTGAAAGGATTCCATTGCCACTAAACTGGCCCTACAACAAATGCTAAAGGGGTTTACATTAAAATATATATACTGAATGATCTCATTCATGTAGAATATATGATGAAACAAAGCAAGGGAACAGAGTCAGATGAAACCAAACCTTTAAACTCCGACTGCAGAGCTGAAGTTACCAAAGGGGGCAGGACTGGTGCAGTGTGCACCTGGGGGAGAGCAGCCTCTGGGGGAGAGACAGTGGGATTTTGATGGCAGCGTGGTAGCACATGTTGAGGAAGTGTAAAATTATATTTCTAAATGACATGTAGTCTTACAAATCAAGTCTACCCAAGCTAAATAAATAAAATACAGTTCTAAGATAAGCTAGGAGAAACGCGACCTGACTTAAAAAGAAAAGCATGGCATTTGAAAGACTAAAATAATAGCAATGAGGATATCAAGATGGAAAAGAAACAACATGTCCCCAGGAGCGCCACACGAGCTGCACAGCGCGCCTACATCCGACAAGTACAAATGCCGTGTGACTTCACTCAGGTGTGGGGTAGAAAGAAGCGTAGCAAGTGAACAGACAAGTACAGGAACAAATTCCTTAGACTCAGAAAACAGAGGGGTGCTTTCCAGAGGCGAAGAGGGTGATGGGTGGGTGAAACTGCTAAACAAAAGGGGCCGAGTGATGGGGAGGGGTGGGAATTTTATCTTTGGTTATGATCGGGATGTGGCATTTATCGATGTAGAATTATAATGACATATATCTGATAGCTTTTTTTTCCTACCTGATAGCTTATTCTAAAAAAGAAGAGCGCATAGTGTAACTAACAAAAGGTCCTGAGAGACAGAGTAGCTTGGTGGTTAAGGCCCGGTAGAACCGTAATTCCCAGACACCAGTATGGGTTCAGACAAACATTGACTATGAAACCTTTGGAAAACTATGTACTCTTTAGCGCTTAGGTTACCTTCACAGTAAAACCGAGCTAACAGTACGATAGAACCACTCTCTTGGGATTGTGGTACTGATTAAGAAAGGGGTCAGAAGAGTTCCTAGAATAGTAGGCACTCTGTCATTTTCTTATTATATTTATTTATTTATTCATTGGATAGAGATAGGTAGAAATTGAGAGGAAGGGAGGATAGAGAGGGAAAGAGACAGAGAGACATCTGCAGCACTGCTTCACCATTTGTGAAGCTTTCCCCCCTGCGGGTGGACATATGGGATTTGAACCAGGGTCCTTGCACATTGTCACATAGGTGCTTAACCAGGTGTACCACCACCCAGTCCTCTAGGTACTCTGAAAGTGTCCTCATCACCATGGAAATACAGGATGAGAATAGCTGCCTGACCCCAATGTGGAGTGCAGTCACGTATCAGTTAATGCCGTTTCTGTCAAGAATGGACCACATGTTTAATAATGGTGGTCCCAATCGGCTCTACCATGTCACTGAGGTGCGTGGTGGGTTATACCTCCTACATGTGTGTAATTATGCTTAGGATATTCACATAATGACAAAATTGCCTAATGACATATTTCTCAGCATTTATCCCCATCATTACGCAATGCATGACTGTACATGGGAGGGTCCTGAGAAATGACATGTGGGCTGGGGACACAGAAGGACAGGAAGGGCTTTTCAGGCCAGCGGGATTTAGAGAACCCAGCACTAGAGTCAAAACTGCCGAGCCAGGTGCTCACTCCAGGATGACCTAAGGCCCAAATGTTGGCACCTCTGTCCAGAGAGCAACTGATGAGCCTGCAGCTGAAGCTTGAGTGTGAGAGGAAAATGTGCAGAGAGAGACCGGGCTCTCACCACCTCCATAGGCCTTTCTGAAAAAATAAAAGCTTCTGGGGTGGGGGGGGGGGGTTTGGGATTTATCAAAGTGCAGCAGGTTTAGTAGGTACATAATGGGAAAACAGGACAGAGAAGTTGAGCTAGACACGTGGCAAGAGCATGAGTCTTTAGAGTTACTTGACCGGTGTTCACCTACAACACTTGTAGGTCCCACAAGAAACAGCATCACGTCAAGATGGAAACGACCAGGCAGAGGGCAAGCAGGTGGGAGTGAACAAGAGACGAAAAAGGCTGAACTTCTAGGGAGTCAAGGGGTAGCACAGTGGGTTAAGTGCATATGGTGCAAAGCACAAGGACCGTGTAAGGATTCTGGTTCGAGCCCCCGGCTCCCCACCTGCAGGGGAGTTGCTTCACAGGCAGTGAGGCAGGTCTGCAGGTGTCTGTCTTTCTCTCCCCCTCTCTGTCTTCCCCTCCTCTCTCCATTTCTTCCTGTCCAACAATGATGACATCAGTAACAACTACAACAATGAAACAACAAGGGTAACAAAAGGGAATAAATAAATATTAATTTAAAAAATTTTTAAATCTTTAAAAAATAAAAAAAGGCTAAACTTCTGTCTGATGCTTGTTGGGGGGGGGGGTTGTTTTGTTTTTGCCTCCAGGGTCATCACAGGGGCTCAGTGCCTGCACTATGAATCCACTGCTCCTGGAGGCTATTTTTTCCATTTTCTTGGTTAGGTCAGAGGGGAAGGGGAGATAGAGAGGAAGAGAGATGTTGTATTGCACCAAAGTAAAAGACTCTGGGATGGGGGTGAAGGGGATTCAGGTCCTAGAACATGATGGTAGAGGAGGATCTAGTGGGGGTTGTATTGTTATGTGAAAAATGTATGCATGTGTAAACTATTGTATTTGACTGTCCACTGTATCTTCCAATAAAGAAATTTAAAAAGAGAGAGAGAGGAAGAGAGAAAGAGAAACACCTGCAGACCTGCTTCATCACAGGTGAAGCATCCCCCCTGCAGGTGGGGAGCAGGACTCAAACACAGGTCCTTGTGCTTTGTTCTATGCACACTTAGCTGAGTGCACCACCACTCTGTCCCCCTCAGACGCTAGTTTAAGTAACCTCCAATACCCATAGTCCCTTGTGAATTTACATCCTTTGCTATAGGTCATGACATCAGCAGCATGCTAATTACACACATAGCCCATAATTCCTTTTTCTCTTTAGAGGAAGGCACTAACGCTCACTCCTGAGTTCACTTCATTGATTCAACAGCAGTTTTGCAGAGTGTCCCCTATTGTGTCCTGTGCACAAGATGGACAGGAGGCGACAAACGGGGAAGGAGCGAGCAAGCACTGTATCTCCGCGGCTCTTGCTCAATAATGTCATCGTGGGCTCCTTTGCAGGCTGAATGACAACTAAATAAGGAGACTAGATCTGAAACTCCCCAGAGAGGCTTCTACTTCTTCAAACCTGTCCCAAGGAGGACAGTAAAGGGGGGACAGACAGCATTCAAGCTTCCTCTACAACCTCAAGGAGAAGATACAACCATGGTCCCACTTGTGACCAAGGGCTCCTGGGAGGCCAGCAAGTGCTCCAGAGCCTTGTTTCTGGTCCCTCTGTGAAGACAGAGACTTTGGTCTTCCTGTGGGGGGCAGGGAGGGGGGGTCTCTGGGAATCCCCATGCCATCTTTAGGCTCTCAGTTTCAGACATGTGGGCTCATCTGCACCAATGAGAACGAATGTATGACGAACGTGGCTCAGGAGGTGATGGAGGTGTGCTAATCAGTTGAATTTTCCTAAGGAAATGAGCCAAACATGTTTAAATTCCTCTCTGGGCCACCTGGTGACAGTGGGCACCTGCCCAGCTCCACCTAGCAACAGAGGTGTGTTCCCTGTGGGTGTGGCCCCACAGACAGACACTAAGTTCTCTCTCTCTGTATGATGTCCCCAGAATGAGAAGGCCAGGCAGTGAGTAGAGTGGATCAGGCCTGCAACAGGCAGTCCTCAGCTTGGCAGAGGCCCCAGAAGCTGCGGGCCTGAGTCTCTACATCAGGACAGGGCGAGGTCTATCTGTCAAGGGCCAGCTGGTGAACATTCAAGTCTAAGCAATCTGCTGCAATAATCATTCTTCACTCAAAGGTATCTGAAATGGCTGAAGGTTGGATTTGGTCCAGGGCTCCCAGTCTCCATGCCTGGAGCCTTTTCTCTAGGTAGTGTCAGTGTGCCGAGACCCCTCTTTTCTGGCTCAGACCTGACTCCACATGGAACTCACCAACAGGAAGATAGTGACCATTGCTTTCAGCTCTCGCTGGCTCCCTTCTGTACCAGGCACACAATATGTCAGGGTGCCAAGTTCCAAAAAGAAAACACAGGTGAGTGAATAGACACAAAGATGCCACTGTGACTGGTGGTGACTCCCTGCCCTGCCACAAGGTCAAGGACTTCTGCCGAGATCCCAGAGAGAGCTGCACTTCCTGGGAAGCTGGCAGAATGATGGCTAAAGGAGTTTTGAGTGCGGCCAAACATTAGAATAACCTGGGAGCTTCCTTAAAAAAAAAATTAAAAAAAAAAAAACCAAAGCACTGATGATGGGACCAGGTTGAGCGCACATCTTACAATGCACAAGGACCTGGGTTCGAGTCCTGCATCCTAAGTCCCGAGTCCCCACTTGCAGGGGAAAAGCTTTGCAAGTGGTGAAGCAATCTTGCAGGTGACTCTCTCCCTCCTTATCAACCCCTTCCTTCTCGACTGGGTGTCTCTAAGCAATACATATATAAAGCTAAAAAAGAATTAAAAACCACTGATGTTACTCTCTGCTTTGAGGGTTCTCATTGGACATAAGCATTTCAAGCTTCCCAGGGTTCTGTGACCAGCCAGAGCTGAGCTGAGAACCACTGACCTAGCCAAAGGGATGAAACTCCAGCTGTGCAACAGGATGAAGCAACAGAATATTTGGAGGCCTTCCCAGAACTTCCAGAGACCTCACCTGGCCAGAGCTCCCCATCTGCTTCCTGCCCAGGTGGGTCAGAGGTGACAGGCTGGCTCTGTCCCAAGCTTCTCTTCCTGTTGTCCTACTTGCCAGTCCAGTGCTAAATGTGGCTCCTCTCAGATCTGGGAGAGACTTCTGTTTTAACGCCTTACAGCAGGCCTGAGGAGGGAGAGTCCTTAAACCCTCCTCTCCTCAGGTTGGGAATTACAGGTGAAATGAGCACTGACAGAGCACATGGGTTTCGTGGTATCAGGGCAGCTTCCTGGAAAATATGGCCCTGCGTTTAAAAAAAAAAAAAAATGATGAGCAGTGCTGATAGCTTCCAGAGTGGCAAGTACTCTGGAAAGAATATGAGTGAGTAGGAGAATAGAGGCAAAAGGCCAGACCTGGGAGTCGGGCGGTAGTGCAGCGGGTTAAGCACAAGTGGTGCAAAGTGCAAGGACCGGCATAAGGATCCTGGTTCGAGCCCCCGGCTCCCCACCTACAGGGGAGTCGCTTCACAGGCAGTGAAGCAGGCCTGCAGGTGTCTATCTTTCTCTCCCCCTCTCTGTCTTCCCCTCCTCTCTCCATTTCTCTCTGTCCTATCCAACAACGATGGCAATAGTAATAACTACAATAATAAAACAACAAAGGCAATAAAAGATAGTAAATAAATAAATTTTTTTTTTTAAAAAAAAGCCAGACCTGAAGAGCCTGGACGCTGAGCTGAGGAATTTGTACCTGGCCCTGGTTGTGTTAAGGAACTCCTGAAGCAGAGGAATCTGAAGACAAGATTTGGCATTTTAGAAAGATCACTCTGGCCTCCAAGGACAAGCAAGTGTCAACAGTGTGACTGATGCCTCAGAAGCACCACTCATCAAAGAGGAAACTAGAACTGGTTTACTCCTTAGGAGTAAGCTGGGTTAGGCTGAGAGAGGTCACCGCAGAGCACTCTGGGACTACACTGTACATCATCACCAGCATTGTTTAGTTCTGGTTTGTTGTGTCTTTGTCTGTGCTGGTGTCTCATGCATGGATAATTCTACTGCTCCTGCCTTGACTTTTCTCTTTTTTCTTTCTTTTTTTTTTTTTTTAAACTCCAGAGAGAGGGAGAGAGACAGACATGGGCAATGAAAGAGAGAGATGGAAAGGAAAGACCACATCACCATTCCGCCATCTGTGCAGCATCCCCATCCACCCCCAGGACTGTCCATGGCACTTCCCTGTGGTGCTAGGGTTAGAATCCAGCCCTCACACATAGTAACATGTGTTCTACTGGGCGATATAGCCCTTGGCCCCACAAGTAATATTTCAGATCCAAACACTGCAACTTCTGATTAATACCCCTGAGTCCATAGCTTACTAAACCAATCAGATGACAGCTTTTGAGGTTGACTGACAAGAAAGGGCTTTCCAGGTGACCGGAAGCTCGTGCAGCCCTGAGTCTGGGTCTCTTGCTGGAGCTGAGAGGTTCCTATGGGTAAACTCTGCCAGAGACAGAGTCTGTTGTCTTTTCTCAGAATCCCAAACCAAGCCCTCTGCAGAGCAAACAAGGGATCCTCGTCCCTCGTCTTTTTCTCCTCCTCCTCCTTAATATTTTTTAACATTTATTTTTATTTTGTTATTATTGGATAGAAACAGAGAGACATTGGAGGGGAGGGGAGATAGAAGTGGGAGAGAGACACCCGCAGCCCTGTTTCTCCCCTAATGAAGCTTCCCCCTGCCGTGGGGGCCAGGGGCTGAAACCTGGGTCCTTGTTCACTGTAATGTGAGCATTTAAGCAGATGCACCACTGCCTGGACCCAATATTTTATTTATTTGAGAGAGAGAGAGAGAGAGAGGAGAGGAGAGGAGAGGAGAGGAGAGGAGAGGAGAGGAGAGGAGAGGAGAGGAGAGAGGGAGACAGGGAGAGAAAGAGAAGGAAGAAACAGAGCACCGCTCAGCTCTGGCTTACAGTGGTGCTGGGGATTGAACCTGGGACCTCGGGAGCCTCAGGCATGAAAACCCTTTGCACAACCATTATGCTATCTCCTCAGTCCTCTGTCTTCTTATTTTTAAAATATGTATTTATTTTAACAGAAAGAGAGAGCCAGAGCGCTGCTCCAGTATATGTGGTGCCAGGAGATCAAACCCAGGGCCTCCTGCTTGCAAGTCCTGTGCTCTACCCACAGAATCGCCTTCCTGACCACAAGGGGCCTCTGTCTCTAGGAAAGAAGTCAAGTTTCTGGAACAGCCCCCCAGAACCGAGTTCTGTTCATCCCTCCTGGCACAACAGACAGGGGAGTCCAGGCAGCAAGGCTGGGGCACCTCAGGGCAGCAGCAGAGGCTGTGGGCTTCGTCCTGAAGACGCCACGGGCCCCCAGCCTCACGACTTGGCCAGGCAAGGGCTCACTCAGGAGGGCCCTTATAAGGAGCCAAGCTTTTTCTGGGTGTGGCAGGCTCCCTCTGCACCCCTTCCCGGGCAGATGCCGCGTGTCAGCCCCTCTCCATCAGAGGCCGGGTATCCGTTGCCTTGTGTCCCTTCCTCAGATGCTGCTCCTGGGGTGACATGGAAAGGATACACATGGATGTTTCTGGAAAAAGGAACAGGAAGTGAGCTAAACACCTGGCTGTTTACAGGCCAACCAGGGAGAATTCTTTTATTTTTATTTATTTATTCATTGACACTAGGGTCATTGCTGAGGGTGTGCACTGACACTATGAATCCACAGCTCCTAGCAGACAATTTTTCCTATTTTTTTTTTAATTTGCTTTTCCCTTTTTTGTTGCCCTTGTTTTTTTTTTTTTATTGTTGTTGTAGTTATTATTGTTGTTATTGATGTTGTCATTGTTGGATAGGACAGAGAGAAATGGAGTGAGGAGGGGAAGACAGAGATGGGGAGAAAAAGACAGACACCTGCAGACCTGCTTCACCGCTTGTGAAGCAACCCCCCTGCAGGTGGGGAACCGGGGGCTTGAACCGGGATCCTTACACAGGACCTTGCACTTGGCACCATGTGCGCTAACCACTGCGCTACCACCCAACCCCTTTTTTTTTCCTTCTATTTTTTAACTGATAGGACAGAGAGAAATTAAGATGGAAGGAGAAGACAGAGAGGGAGAGATAAAAAATTTTTTAATTTTAAAAACACCTGCAGGTGGGAAGTGGGAGGGGGGGGGCCTCAAACCTGGTTCCTTGCATGTGGTTACATATTCACTCAACCAAGTATGGCCCCTGACTTATTTTTTAGATGGATACAGAGAAGCAGAGAAAGTGTGAGAGAAACCACAGTGCCAAAGCTTCCTTCAGTGCAGTGGGGAACAGGCTCAAACCTGGGTCTCACACATGGCAAAGCAGTGCACCGTCCAAGTGAGCTATTTGTGGACACCCCATCGCCTCCCCACCAGGGAAATTCTTTTTTTGCCTCCAGGGTTATCACTGTGGCTTGATGCCTGCACTATAAACCTATTGCTCCTGGTGGTCATTTTTTCCATTTTACTGGATAGGACAGAGAGAAATTGAGAGAGAAAGGGGAGATGGAGAGAGAAAGAGAAATAACCTGCAGATCCGCTTCACCGATCATGAAGCATCCCCACTGCAAGTGGAGAGCGGGGCCCTAACCCGGATCCTCACGGGGGTCCTTGCACATAACATAACCAGGTGCACCACTGCCCAGCCCCCCGAGAATTCTTTTTTTTTTTTTTTGCTTCCAGGGTTATTGTTAGTGTTTGGTGCCTACACTATAAATCCACTGCTTCTGGGGGCCATTTTTTCCAATTTTTGGTTGTTCTTGTTATTATTGCTGTTGTTGCTGGATAGGACAGAGAGAAATGGAGAGAGGAGGGGAAGACAGAGATGAGGAGAGAAAGATAGACACCTGCAGACCTGCTTCACCACTTGCAAAGCAACCTCTCTGCAGGTGGGGTGCCGGGCCTCAAAACAGGATCCTTAACTCTGGTCCCTGCACTTCACGCCACTTTTCGCCAAATTGGATGCTATCCCCATCAAGATACCAACCACATTTTCTAAGAGAATAGAACAAATGCTACGAATGTTTATCTGGAACCAGAAAAGACCTAGAATTGCCAAAACAATCTTGAGAAGAAAGAACAGAACTGGAAGCATCACACTCCCAGATCTCAAACTGTATTATAGGGTCATTGTCATCAGAACTGCTTGTTACTGGAACATGAACAGACACACTGACCAGTGGAATAGAATTGAGAGCCCAGAAGTAAGCCCCCACACCTATGGACATCTAACCTCTCACAAAGGTGTCCGGACTATTAAATAGGAAAAGCAGAGTCTCTTCAACAAATGGTGTTGGAAAAAAATGGGTTGAAGAAGAATGAAACTGAACCACTATATTTCACCAGATACAAAAGTGAATTCCAAGTGGATCAAGGACTTGGATGTTAGACCACAAACTATCAGATACTTAGAGGAAAATATTGGCAGAACTCTTTTCTGCATAAATTTTAAAGACATCTTCAATGAAACGAAACCAATTACAAAGAAGACTAATGCAAGCATAAACTTATGAGACTACATCAAATTAAAAAGCTTCTGCACAGCAGAAGAAACCACTACCCAAACCAAGAGACCCCTCACAGAATGGGAGAAGATCTTTACATGCCATACATCAGACAAGAGGCTAATAACCAAAATATATAAAGAGCATGCAAACTCAACAAGAAAACAAACGACCCCATCCAAAAATGGGGAGAGAACATGGACAGAATATTCACCACAGAAGAGATCCAAAAGGTGGAGAAACACATAAAAAATGCTCCAAGTCTTTGATTGTTAAAGAAATGCAAATAAAGACAACAATGAGATAACCACTTCACTCCTGTGAGAATGTCATACATCAGAAGAGGTAACAGAAGCAAATGCTGGAGAGGTTGTGGGGTCAAAGGAACCCTCCTACACTGCTGGTGAGAATGTAAATTGGTCCAACCTCTGTGGAGAACAGTCTGGAGAACTCTCAGAAGGCTAGAAATGGACCTACCCTATGACCCTGCAATTCCTCTCCTGGGGATATATCCTAAGGAATCCAACACACCCATCCAAAAAGATCTGTGTACACGTATGTTCTTAGCAGCACAATTTGTAATAGGCAAAACCTGGAAGCAACCCAGGTGTCCAACAACAGATGAGTGGCTGAGCAAGTTGTGGTATATATACATAATGGAATACTACTCAGCTATAAAAAATGATGACTTCACCATTTTCAGCCCATCTTGGATGGACCTCGAAAAATTCATGTTAAGTGAAATAAGTCAGAAACAGAAGGATGACTATGGGATGATCTCACTCTCAGGCAGAAGTTGAAAAACAAGATCAGAAGAGAAAACACAAGTAGAACCTGAAATGGAATTGGCGTATTGCACCAAAGTAAAAGACTCTGGGGTGGGGGGGGGGGGAGAATACAGGTCCAAGAAGGATGACAGAGGACCTAGTGGAGGTTGTATTGTTATATGGAAAACTGGGAAATGTTATGCATGTACAAACTATTGTATTTACTGTTGAATTAAAACATTAATTCCCCAATAAATAAATTTTAAAAAATAAAAATAAATAAAAAGAGCAGGCAGGGGTCCATCCACTTCTTGTGGCCTTCTTGGGTTTTGTTTGGTCTTTGATAAACCCAGAGGGTACACACTACCACAACACCAGCCAGCTGGGGCTTTTTGTCGGTAGAGAATAGAGCTGACAGAAACCCAAGCACAGCTATCATCCCACGCCACCCTGGCTGGGCAGCTTAACCAGAACTATTCCACTGCCCACAGCGACGGAACACACCTTCCCCCAAAATACACAACCTGGCCACAAATGAGCTTTCATTGCAAAAGTTCATTCAGCAGTGGGATTAACTTCATTTGCAAAATTCCTTTCCAGAATCCTGAAGCCATGTCAATATTTTTCCAAAATGCCCCTTCCCTCCCTACTGTCCAAGGTCATGAATCTGGCTCTGCTTATTCTCTTGCCCATTTATCTTCCTGCTGTTGCTATAGATAAGACTATTTTTAGAGCACAACTGGTTTGAAAGCAGGTTTTTTTTTTTTTTTTTAATTTCACAACCCCTGCTGGTTGGCATCCATAAATGCCTGGGAGAACTCAGTGGGTCAGCTGACAACAATTACTCTCCCACCAAATTTTTTTTTTCCCCTGGAGAGGTGATTCCAGATTAGAAGGAAGTACATTTGGAGTGGCAGCCATTAAACAAAGGGGCCCACTGCCCTCCACAGCTGACTCCTAAAACCTGCTCAGTGTCATCTCTCACCACTGCCCCTGGTGGGCCTGAGAGTCTACACCAGGACAGCCAGCCTCCCCGGCAGCCCCTAATTTAGTAAACCCTGCGGATGACACACAAGTGCTAGGCAGTGGCTAGCAGGTCATTGCCCGAGGCCATCACCTGCCAGCATCAGAAAGAAAAAAGAGAAGGACACAGACTTTCTCAGGAGAAAAAAATATATATATCTTTAGTGTCATGAAATATATATCTTTAGTGTTATGATGACTTGTGACATCCTATTTCCAAAAATATAACTAGTTTGCCCTAAGACTAGTCCACTAGGCCATTTAACACAGTGTCTCAACCCTAAGTGAATGAGTTCCCTCCTCCAGCACCCTCAAAATGTCAACTGCCCTAGGGCTGGGGAGATAGTACATGATTATCAAAAAGACTTTCATGCCTGAGGTCCCAATGTCCCAGGTTCAATCCCCAGCACTATCTTAAGCCAGAACTGGGCAGAGTTCTGGTTAAAAAATAAATTAATAAGGCTGAGAAGACAGCATAATGGTTATGCAAGAAGACCTTCATACCTGAGACACCAAAAGTCCCATGTTCAATCCCCAGTGCCACCATAAAGCAGAGCTTAGCAGTGCTCTGGCAATAAATAAATAAATAGTCAAACACCCTACAAATTACTACTCTGCCTACCAGTCTACATATATTCTCCTGTGGTGGCTGGGGGCTGACAGTGGCAGGCAGATGGAGACACCTTCAGGTGCTTGAAGAAGAACCCCTCCTAGTTTCCACCCAAGTTGGTCATCAATCTCTAATCCTCACCCCATAACATTTGTTACTCTGTGTGATGACATTATGTAATAATGTCTGCCTCCGTGGGTGGTGTGGACCCAGTGCTCAGCCCCACATCACAGCAAGAGAACTAGAAATGTTGGTCAACAGATCACAGTTTCCCACTAGGTACACACACACACACACACACACACACACACACACACAACCGTGGACCTTTGCAAATTATAAGCAGAGTTGGGACTCATAAGGGAAAACTCCCTTCTTTCCTTCTTTCTGGAACAAGTACCTGCATGCTCCAAATGTATATATAGTCCAGTCCAATTCCCAACACAAGTATTTCTGTCACCATATTCAAAAGACAAAGTCTTCTTGGAGGGGCCAGGAGGTGGCACAGATATTACCATGTGCAAGGACCCAGGTTCAAGGCTCTACTCCACACCTGCAGGAGGAAGCTTCACAAGGAGTGAAGCAGGTCTGCAGGTGTCTATCTCTCTTCCTCTCTATCTCCCCCTCCCTTCTCAATTTCTCTCTGTTCTATCAAGTATAACAGAAAGAAGGGGGGAATGGTAACCAGGAGCAGTGGACCATAGTGCCAACACTGAGCCCCAGTGGTAAGACCCCAATGGCAATAAAAATAAATTAATAAATAAATAGATAAAAGGCAAAACCTTCGCACCAGCTTGTGCACTGCACCACCTGCCAACACACTCAGAACCAAAAGAATACTCGAAAGTAAATGTTCAGGGAATAAAGTCTCAGGAAGGTTGTCGAGTACACTAGTCATATTTACACCTGCCCGCAGAGTCACTGCAGCCACCCACCAGCCCCCCTGCCTCTGGAGGAGCCCTTTGAGAAGTGAGGCGAAGAATGCCATCTGCTTGTGTGCGCGGAGCTGACTGGGGTCCTGCTAGCTTTTCAGCAACTTCCTTTTCAGCGACAGTCTGCTCCAAAGGAGAAAGATGGCCATAGACTAAAAGCTGGGACCAGGATTGGGAGGCCACTTGGCAGTATTGGGGAGCCTGTGTTTTGAACTTAATGATTGGAAGGAATAGTCTGGTTTCAGAGTTCTGTCGGCATTAAGTATCTGCTGTACTCACACCACACACACACACACACACACACACACACACATGCACACACACACAAATAAGCAGTTGGCCCGTGTCCAAGAGTAATACAGTACCTTTCCTCTGAAGTAAAGAAAATATACAAAAAAAAGCACCTACTAGCTCCTCGGTCGAGGCGCACTAAAGCAACCACACACTTCCACAAGACTGTAGAACAGACAGGGGCTTCAAAGAGGGCTGGGGCTTGGACTTTCCCACCGTCCAGCTCACTGCTGAGGAAGTATGACTAGAGAAGACTCGGTCAGTCTCACTGAAAAGAAACACCAAACTATACAGAGTGAATGTCATGATGGAAGATGGACAGCCCAGGTGCTAGCAGGGTACTGGGGACGCTGATGTTGGAAGAGGCCGGGGAAGGGAAAGACCTGTGTGCCTCTCCCCCTTCTTCCACAGACACCCAGCCTACAAGAGCTGGAGCTGGCCGTGCCCCTGCACCAATACCCTAGTCCCAAAGAGGGAAGTGGTTTGCACAGACCTGGTTCCCACACACCTGATCTCCTGGGGACCAGTTGCTGATCTCCTGCCTTGTAAGGAGGTGAAGCCAGTCTGGGCCAAGCCCCGCTCACTCCAGAATCAGTGTTATTATTCCACGGCCAGTGAAAAGAATCGCTCCTTTCTTTTCATTGTTGGGAAGGGGTAAGTTTGGGCACTGGAAACATTCATTATCGATCTCAAGACAGGGAAAACTGCAGAAAAGTCTCCCTTGCTCCTCTAAACGGATGCCACCAACAGCTGCAGATAAACTTGGCCTGACAGAGGCTGCAGGAAGGAGAGGAAATCTCGGGGAATTCCAGAAAGTCGCCTGTGCACCCACCCCCAACCCCTCAACCACTGAGGTGACCCTGAGGCATCCAGAGGAAGAGTCACTCCCGAGGTGGGAAGGGACAGGGAAGTCAGTCCCCCGGCGGGAGATGGGGGGCCGGGGCCGCTTTCCCACAACTGCACCCCCAGACTCCTGGGGTCCCGGAGGCTGGAATTGGACAGCGGGAGGATGGTGGCACCGGCCCCCAGAGACTCACCCTCCTGCTGGGTGCTGCGGGCGTCCTGGCGCCGCTGCCCGACAGCAGGGTGACGGTGGACGTGGAGCGCAGCATCCCGCAGCTGCGAGCGGTGGCAGCGGGCCGAGCACCGAGCTCCCGGGGTGGAATAAGCGCGCGGGGCCCGCCCTGCGCGGGGGTGGCGTCGGCCAATAGCAGATCAGGCCGGGCCCGGCGTGCGCGCGAGGGGGCGTGGCGTGGCTGGCTGGGGGCGTGGTCATAGAGAAGTCGGAGGCGGGGCGCGTCGGGGAGGCGCCGTGGGCGGGGCCTGAATCAGTGGGGGCGTGGTCTCTGTGTGTGGGCGGGGGCCCTGCCGCCCGCAGGACTTGTCCCTCAGCATTTTATCCCCTAGTCCCACAAAGTAATGCTGTCCCCTCCCCAGGGTCAGTGGCCGGGCAGGAAGGAACCCCGACACCCAGCTTCTCTTCACTACTATGGAAAGATCCACCTGACCGTTAGCTCGCACCCCGGAAAACTCTGCCCCTTAGCCCTATGTCATTTATTTGTGTTTATTTTTGTGTGTTTATTTGTTGTTTATTGTTTATTTTTTACCAGAGCACTGCTCAGCCCTGGCTTATGGTGGTGTGGGGGACTGAACCTGTGACCTCAGAGCCTCAGGCATGACAGTCTGTTTGCATAACCGGTATGCTATCTCCCCTACCTCCCTATATCATTTATTTAACATTTGAGGGCCTGCCCTGTGCCCATCCAGGTGGTCTGCAGGACCAATGACCCTGTCTTCCTGTCTAGTGAGGAAATGGCAGGTGGATGGTAGAAGCAGAGATAGCTAAGGGGACTTACAAGCGGGCCTCAGGAGCAGATCGATGTAGGTAAAGGCCTCCAAGAGGTGGGGGGTGACTAAGCTAGAACCGGAAATACAGGAAGGATCAAACCAGTCAGTGTGTTCATCGCAAGAGCTCGTGTGTATTCCGTGACCGAGGGCCAGGCTGCCAGCACTTTGCATGTATCACCTCATTTAATCCTCACAAACACCCAGTACTCCTGCAACCACATTCTGCATGAGAGTACTGACCCACTAGAGGACTGAGCCACAAGGCAGGAATTTCACCTGCTGATAGTGGGGATGATTTCTCTCCAGTCTGATCTAGAGCCATGCTTGTCTGCTCAGCTGCCCCCCACCCCAACATAGGGGAGGGGAGGTGGCGTCCAGGACTGTGCAAAGATGAGAGGATGGCTTGGTAAGTAAGATACATATGAATGTATGTTGTGTTGTGTTGTGTTGTGTTTTACAAAGCACCAGAAAATGAACTCAGGGCCTTCTCACACATGTATGATATGGATGAATGATGCCCTCTTCCTTGCATGCTAGGCTCAGTGTTTTCACTTTTTTTATTGAGAGGGAAAGACAGAGTGCAAAGAGACACCGCAGCACTGCTTCACCATCCACGGAGCTTGTGCTGGAGTCATTCATGGTGCTCTGATATGATGCCAGAGCTCAGGCCCAGAGTCCGACACCTCATTGGGTAGCTGCTCTACAGAGTGAGCTTACCTCCTGGCTCTAGGCAGGACTGGATTGTTTTAGGAACTAAAAATACCACAGAGCAAGAAGCAAATGGTAGGGTAGCAGCAAAGAGAGTCACAGAGCCAGACGATGAGTCTTTGAAGGTTAGCTATGAGGTGTGGGTAAAGAACCATGAGATTCTTCGTCCACTCCTCCGTGCAAGCCCAAGTCAGACACTGCCCAGCCTGCTCCACACTGAATGCTCACACCGGAAAACCTAGCAGTCCTCTGGAGCCCTGCCTTCTGCTAGTGCCACCTACATCTGCCTGTCTCCTGTCCCACTGGGAAGCTTCCACAGGGTCAGGGCCACCCTCACCCTTCTCTGAATACCCCAGGGTGGCACCAACACAGAAAACACCCTGAAACGTTCATAGGAGCAGGGGTTCCAAACGCTCCTATGAAAATTGCTCCTTCTGTAGATGAAGAAACTGGGGAGCAGTGGGGGGGGGGCAGTATCACAGCAGGTTAAGTGAACATGGCACAAAGCACAAGGATCAGTGTAAGGATCCCAGTTCAGTCTCCCAGCTCCCCACCTACAGGGGAGTCGCTTCATAAGCAGTAAAGTAGGTCTGCAAGTGTCTATCTTTCCTATCTTTCTCCTCCTCTCTGTCTTCCCCTCCTCTCCTAATTTCTCTCTGTCCTATCCAACAACAACAACAACAACAAGGGCAACAAGAATGGGGAAAATGGCCTCCAAGAGCAGTGGATTCATAGTGCAGGCACTGAGTCCCAGTGATAACCCTGGAGACACAAAAAGAAAAAAAAAGAAAGAAAGAAACTGAGGCCAGTGGATATAAAGGACTTTCCAGGTGTTGCCAGCCTGTTCCCTACCATCTCTGTCAGCCTCTCCCCTGTATTCTAAATGCTCAATGTAGAGGTTAAAGAAAAGCCCCAAATATTGAGAACAGCCATTAACCCGAAACCAACTGTTCTTCTTCTGCGTAAATATTTCCACCTGTACCCACCCTGTGCTAACTATAAAAAGGTGGGATGAAAAATGACCGGGGTCGCAGATTCTCCCCTCTTCCCTTGCATAGAGGGGTGTTGGCAACCCAAGCTTAAGCTTGCTAATAAAGGCTCTTGCTGTTGTATTTGATTCTGGTCTTCTTTGCGTGAGATCAGGACTCAAACCTCTGGGAATAACAATCAAAATGTGTTTGTTTTTGTTGTTTTTTTTTTCCATCAAATTCTCACCTTGACCCAACAAAGTGGGAGCTTATTTTCATACTATTTTATACTGTCAAGGAAAAAAATGAGACCCAGAGATATTCAGTGCATTGATGAATAGCTACAATTCTATCTCGAAGGTTCCAATTCCATGTTTTCTGCTGCTGGGCTGTCTGTCTGTTTCTCTACTTCCTGTTTTCTCCTACCCACCCTGCTTTGTAAATGGGTCATTCATAAGTGGTCTCTTCTCATCCTACTTTCTCATAATCCCTTACCTGGGAGAGTTGTAAGACTCAGCGCTAGGGTCTGCCTTCCAGTGATAAGTGGTTCAAATGTGGGTTGCTGACAGGCTACAAGAGTTCAAGATCACTGCATAGTTACCCAGGCAGACAGTGACTAATGCTTACTGTTGTTTCATGTTGCCATGAAGAGAAAGGAAATGAGCTGCTATTAGGACAAGGTCACACCAGACCAGCATCACCGGTGTTTATTTATGTGGTGGCCACCACCCAAGTGCCCACCCAAACAGAGAAAACACTGGCAAGGAAGGGGGTCCGAGGAGTCACTACTCTCTCTACCCTGGATTGTAGATGCAGTTCTTCTCACGCTGTGTTTTGGCTCACCGCAGGGGCAGCAGTTTGCACGTCAGTACGGGAGCCTTGGTGAGAACCAGGCCTTGTTGACTGCCCCACCCACCCAGGACCTGGTACAGTAATTGACCTGCTGTAAAGTGCACAATGAGTGGATTCATGAATGAAGAAATGATATTCCAAAGCAACTGGGCGGTTGCAAATGCACAGTAAATACTGAATGAGGGAAGAGATCATGTTATGAGGCAATGCTTCCGCTCACTCATGGTTACGCAAGATGGAAGCTAAGAGGGCTGGCACTGGCACACCGGGTTAAACACACATATCAGCATGTACAAGGACCCAGGTTCGAGCCCCATTCTCCCTGCCCCCGGGAGGGAAGCTTCACAGGTGGTGAAGCAGTGCTGCAGGTGTCTCTCTCCCTCTACATCTCCCTCCCCTCTCAATTTCTCTCTTTATCAAATAAAGAAGAAAGGAAAGAAGGCCATCAGGAACAGTGGATTTGTCATGCAGGAACCAAGCCCCTGTGATTACCTTAATGGCCAATAAATAAGTAAATAAGACAGAAACTAAGATCTCTGCCATCCCAGGTCGTTGGGGGAGGGTATGAGGGTCCTTAAGTAGTCTGCCAGTGAAATAGCCAGAGCTGTTTAGCCAGAGTGTCATCCCTGCCAGAGAACTGCTCTGACATCAGCTGCGTCTGAGGACTGTGGGTGCTGTGACAGGGCAGAGTCAAGGCTCTGACATGTGTCATAGCCCAACTTTGCCAGGCCAGGTAAGGAACTACCATTGAAGAGAGAAGAGAATCCCTTCACCCCTCTCCTCCAAAAAAGGAAAAAAGTAAGTAGGAAAGGAAGGAAATGGGGAAATGAATAGAGATTGAGAAAGAGAAGAAAAGCATCAGAAATGAAGTCACAGGTTTCTTTCTTTCTTTCTTTTTTTTTTTTGCCTCCAGGGTTATTGCTGGGGCTCAGTACCTGCACCATAAATCCACTGCTCCTGGAGGCCATTTTTCCCCCTTTTGTTGTCCTTGTAGTTATAGCCTTGTTGTGGTTATTATTGTTACTGTTGATGTTGTTCGTTGTTGGATAGAACAGAGAGAAATGGAGAGAGGAGGGGAAGACAGAGAGGGGGAGAGAAAGACAGACACCTGCAGACCTGCTTCACTGCCTGTGAAGCGACTCCCCGGCAGGTGGGGAGCCGGGGGCTTGAACCAGGATCCTTATACCGGTCCTTGTGCTTTGCGTGTGCTTTCATACCTGAGGTTGAAATACCTGAGGTTTCATACCTGAGACTTTCATACCTGAGGTTCCAAAGTCCTAAATTCAGTCCCCCACACCACCATAAGCCAGAGCTGAGTAGTACTCTGGAAAAACAATTAAATATTGAACACTGTTGCCCCAACCAGACTTTCTCTTGAGTCTACAGAACATTATCAGCAGAAGAGGGCTGATGTGAGAGGAACGGAGATCAAGCTCTGGGGTGGGTGACAGGTCACCCTGTTCCCTTCCAGCCCCTGTCCACTCCAGGTCTCCCTGCCACTGGGGAGAGAGGAGAGCCATTGTTTGGACTGGAGGAACCAGGTTCTCTGGTAAATCTGTCCTGTCTGTCGTTTTTGTCCATCTATCATCACAGCCACATATTTCTTTTCTTTTCTTTTTTTCCCTCCAGGGTTATCACTGGGGCTCAATGCCTGCACTATGAATCCATTTCTCCTGGAGGCCTTTTTGTTTTTTCATTTGTTGTTGTTGCTGCTGCTACTATTGTTGTTGGATAGGACAGAGAGAAATCAAGAGAGGAGGGGAAGACAGAAAGAAGAGAAAGATAGACACCTGCAGACCTGCTTCATCACTTGTGAAGTGACCTCCCCTGCAGGTGGGGAGCCTGAGGCTTGAACCAGTATCCTTGCGCTTCTCACTATGTGCGCTTAACCCGGTGTGCTACCACCTGGCCCCCCTCAGCCACATATTTCTAAGAGTGAATCTAAATTTCCCTGCTGCAGCCCAGGTCTATAGAATATAGATGTCCTTCATTTTCTTGAATTCAGTCACAGACTTGTATTTCCTTCTCCCCTCCCAGCTTCTACGCTTCTCTCTCACACCCTTCCCACCTCTGTTTCCTGGATTCACCTCATTGTTTTCTGCTGAACCTTCTCCAAGATTTCTGCCAGCATCTTGAGTTGAGGGACTTAAGGCAGGACCCGCTTCCCCAGCAAAGTCCCAGACAGTGAAAGTTATCATTATTTCTTAGCAGAACTAAACCTCAAGGGCGAGGACACAGGGTCAGAGAGCCCTCACAGTGCCAAGCTTCCTCGTTTGTTGTGCTTTTTCTCCTGCATCTCTGAAGCCTCTCTTTCCCCTCCCATTCAGCTCTCACAGTCTCCCTAAGTCCTGACATCCTCCCTTCCTGAATGCCAAGCACACACCAAACTTCCATAGCAGAGAAAGGACACATTTCAAACCCAAGGACAAGGGGGTTATTGGATTACAAAAACCCCTGCGGGTAAAGTAGAACAAGTAGTGCCCGTATTCCCAGGGCATCTGGGAAGCAGAGAACACGGCTTAGAGATAAAGACAGCAGACTGAGAGGAACCCAACACCCCAGCCAAGTCACCCAGATACAGAGTTTACAGGCCTGTCTAGACAGAGGGGTTGGAACCCGTGGCTGGCCCCTCCGGGGAATCCAGGCTCACTGAGAAACCCCGTGTGCCAGTTAACCCGTGAGCAGAGAGGCAAACGGTATAAGCATAGCAAGTCAACTGGCTGAACAAATCTGCAGCAAGTGACTACTGTGTGTCAGGTGCTAAAGACACAGAGAGTAGTAGCCAGTCCTGCTTTCTAGGAGTTCACAGTCAGTTTGGGAAGAGTGACAGGTACTTAGTCATAGTGCTTACACAGCACCTACTGCGCCCTAAAGATTTGGAATGTGTTAACTCTTAATCTTCCCAGCAGTTCCACCAGGAAGAATCTGTGATGTATCTATTTTCGCATATGCGGAAACCACATCAGAGTGGCTGGCCCCTGGTTCCAAAGCTGGCACGGAGGAGGCAGAGCTGAACTTCAGCCTCGGGCAAGATGACCACAGCGTCTGTGCACTTGACAGTTTACCTCATATTGCTGGGGTGGGAGCAGCCTCGGGCACATCCCTGGGGTGGACAGAGCAGGGCATCCTAGCTGCTGCTGCTGCTGCTGCTGCTGCTGCTGCAGAGCAGGGAAGGCTTCCTGAGGGAGGTGGCCTGGCTCTGGCCCTGGAGGATGAGACATTATAGGTGGAGGGGCCAGAGGAAACTGGGGTCACATGGCCTGGAAAATGCATGTTACTCACTAGAGCTTGAACAACAGGGCAGGAGAGAATGCCAGAAGCAAAATACTAGGAAGGTCACATTGAAAAAAAGCCTTGTGTGATGTTGAGACTTGATCTACAGAGAGTGGGGAGGTAGCAGAGACAGAACTAGGCAGCAGAGAAAGACTTAAAGATGGAAGACAGAGAGTGGGGTGGCTGGGGGGTGCTTTGGGGTTTACAGAAATAGTACTGAGACCAGATAAAGAGACTCTGAATGAAAGCGTTCAGTGTTGGCGGAAAGGAAAGAATGAAAGGATTAAAAAAAAAAAAAACCAGAACATCAGCAGAAGCTAGTGACCAGTCAAAGGCTGGAGAATTTTTGTGAACTGCAGGTGACCCCAGTGAGAGGCTCATCTAGATGGCAAGGGAAGGAGGTTTCAGCAGGAAGTCAATGGCATTAAGGATAAGCACGTGGGAGTAGGGAAACATAGAAACAGGCTGGGGGTATGGATTGATTTGCCAACACCCATGTCCAGCAGAGAAGCAATTACAGAAGCCAAAACTCCCACCTTCTGCACCCCGAAAGGACATATGGTCCATACTCCCACTGGGAGATGACCAGAGGGATGTGAACTCCAGCTCTATCAGGACCCAGAGAGAGAAGAGGGAAAAAGGAAGGATATTTGGAAGTAGGTATAAGTGTAGGTGTGGCTTAGAAAAAGAAGATGGGGGAGTCAGGCAGTAGTGCAGTGGGTTAAGTGCACCTGGCACAAAGCGGCTTAAGGATCCCAGTTTGAGCCCCTGGCTCCCCACCTGCAGGGGAATCGCTTCACAGGCAGTGAAGCAGGTTGCAGGTGTCTGTCTTTCTATCTTTCTCTCCCCCTCTCTGTCTCCCCTCCTCCTTCTCTCCATCTCTCTCTGTCCTATCTAACAATGATGACATCAATAACAATAATAACTACAACAATAAAAAAGGGCAACCAAAGGGAAAATGAATAAATATAAAAAATAAAATAAAGTTTTAAAAGAAAAAGAAGATAAGAAGATGGGACCATGGGGAAAAATGGGCAAATGTATAGAAATATAGACAGATAATTATAGAAATAATAGCCAGCCCATATCTGTGACCTTGGGAGAACTATCGTAGCTTCCAATGGAGGGAATGGGGATACTGAATTCTGGTGGTGGGGATGGTGCAGAATTATACCTCTGTTATCTTATAATTTTGTAAATCAATATTAAGTCATTATAAAAAAAATGTAAAGGGATAAGTAAGTGGTTCCTTGCTCCTCCTGGGGGTTTATCATGCATGAAACATAAAGAGGACACAGGCACCAAGACAGGGAAACAACTCGGGTGCCCAGCAATAGATGAACAGAAAGTTCTGGTTTGTGTGCACTCGGGAATGCTGTCCAGCTGGAAGAAAAGAGGGAAGAAGCGGGAGAACGCGCGAAGTAAAATAAGCCGGAGGAGGAAGAAAGAGGAGTCCCAGATGAACTCACACGTGTGTGAGATTTAAGAAACAAAAGCAAGGGACTGGGTGGTGGTGGCACACTCAGTTAAGTGTACACATTACCATGCACTGGGACCCAGGTTCAAGCCCCCTGGCCTCCATCTGCAGCGGGGACACTTCATGAGTAGTGAAGCCGGTCTACAGGTACCTTTTTCTCTCCATCTCTCTCTCCTCCTCCCCTCTCAATTTCTCTCTGTCCTAACAAATAAAATAGAAAGAGAGAGAAAGAGAGAAAGAAAAAAAGGAGAAAAGAGAGGAAGAAAGGAAGGAAGGAAGGAAGGAAGGAAGGAAGGAAGGAAGGAAGTGTTGTATGCTTTACATTGGGTTCTAGTTCTCCCCCGCCAAGAGAATTAGATCAGTCCAGTTAGTTTTCGCGGGCCGCTTGGCCCCGCCCCTAGGAACCCCGAGAGAGGGTTCCAAAGTGGGAGAGTGTCAGAGTTCCAGAGTTGAAGAGTTCCAGAGTTTCAGAGTTGGAGAGTTAGAGAGGGTTCCTGAGTTCCTGAGTTACAGAGTAAGAGAGAGTTCTGGAGTTGGAGAAAGACAGAGTGAGAGAGAGTGCTGGGTGCCACCACGGGGGCAAAGAGGCAGCAGAGAGTTCCAGAGTTACAGGGTTCCTGAGTTCCAGAGTAAGGGAGAGTGCTTGTGCCGCCACAAAGAGATAGCAGAGTTCTGTTTGGTGATTAGTTTGTCTTAGTTTATGAATCGTTGTTCCTGAATAAAGAATTACAGCTTCCCTGCCCAGCCGTTGTCTCCGTGAAGCTACCCGCCCAGCTAGAGCCGACGAAAATTTTAACAAGGAAGGAAGGAAGGAAGGAAGGAGGGAAGGAAGGTGAAGAGGAAGGAAGAAGGGATGGATGGAAACGGCGAGCTGCTAGGAGCAGTGGATTTTAGTGCAGGCACCAAACCTCAGCAATAATTCTAAAAAATACATATAACAATAGTAATAGTAGGAACAAAACAAGGAAAGAAGGTGAAACATGAATGAACCTTCAGTCTATATCTGCAGCTCTGAGGTTACTAAAGTGAAGACTAGGGCTGAGGAGGGTCCAAGGCCCTGAGGTAGAGGACAAGAAGACTTTGGTGGTGGGCTAACACGCACATATGGGGGCGGGAGGGTGTGAAGTTATATCCCTGAGATAACAAGAGTTTTCATAAAGTGATATTTCCTCAATGAATACATCATAGAAGAAAAGAGCATGGATTACAGTGTTAGCCATATATGTATATAAATGCATATTAAATAATAAATATATTATTATATTTAATGTTAAATATATTATTATAATTAACTAAATATTATGTTAAATATATTAATGTTGTATTTAATATGATATATTATTACAAATATATAATAAATAAATGCATATTAAATATTAAATCATAAAATAATTGTTATAAGAACAAAGGGGATGAATCTATGTGGCCAGTTAGAAGAAGGTGTCCTTACTATAATGCATGTTTAAAAAACGGGGGCTGGTGCTGCTGGCTCCTTCTTCATGTAGCCAAATGGACTTGTGGTAGGTATAAGGGTGCTTGTGCGAGGAATTGAACCTGGGACTTGACGGAGCCTCAGGCTTGAGAGACTGTTTTGCATAACAATTATACTATCTACCCCCACCTAATTTTTTTTTTCCAGGAAGACATCCTGCTGTCTGCCATTAAGAGGAAACAGTCTACACCCAATATGAAAGGGGAAAAGGTAACAGAAGCGAAGAGATAAGTCAGATGAGAAATGTTAAAGGAATTAGGGGCCTTCCTCAGCAGTTTGAAGCCTATCTTCTTTTATAACCTGCCTGCCTGCTTCCTTCAGTAATTCAGATTTGCCCCCCAAAACTACAGACTTGGCAACTCCTTAGAAACCCCACTGGGATGGATTAAAATAGGAGTAAAAGCTGTCTTCAGAACTAGCCCCGAATGAAATCACTGATCTATAAGAATATTCTAATATATATATACCAAAGCTGTTCAGCTCTAGTTTATGGTGGTGTGGGAGATTGAACCTGGGACTTCAGAGCCTCAGGCATGAGAGTCTCTTTGCATAACCATTATGCTATCCACCCCCTCCCTCTAAAGATTGTTTCTGTAAGTATATTTGTGTATGCTTGGCATGCCCATTTATGCTGTGGCTGTCATCTTAGATCGCTTCTCCCAGAAGCTGACTCCAAGACCAGGAGGTCACAGGAAGTCACAGGGAATGGAAGAGAGTCTTCCAGGAGGAGAATGGGGAGATAGTAAGAGGGGAAGAGAGCCAGGAGCCCTCTTAGGAAATACTCCAGAGACAGTAACTGTGGGGACAGCTAGGGGTGTAGGCTGTTCCTCAGTGTGAGTCCTGAGCAGGTGTTTCTTCTCTTTCCACAGTCAGTCAGTCCCTAGTGTGAGGCCAGAGGACAGGGGAGGTATGTAACTCCCAGGCCAGGACACTCCACTAGGGCAACTTCTCTATCCGTGGAGACCCTCTGAAGATCATGGGTTTAGACTGAGCAGCAAAACATGTCAAATCCGGAGCCGATCAGTAGCGTAGAGGGTTAAGTGCAGGTGGCATAAAGCACAAGGACCAGCATAAAAATCCTGGTTTGAGCCACCAGCTCCCCACCTGCGGGGGGGGGGGGGGGTCCCTTCACAGGAGGTGAAGCAGGTCTGCAGGTGTCTATCTTTCTCTCCCCTCTCTCTCTGTCTTCTCCTCCTCTCTCCATTTCTCTCTCTGTCCTATCCAACAACAACAACAAGAACAACAACAATAACAACTACAACAATAAAAAAGGATAACAAAAGGGTATAAATAATTTAAAAATATATTTTTAAAAATGTCAAATTTTGAGAAGAGACACAAAATTGATAAATGACAGCTAACCTGCCATGAGAGGAAGGCAGAGCTGGGCACCACAGAGACCAACCAGTACATACTGGTGGGGTGCTGGCCCCTACACACACACACACACACAGAGACACAAACACACACACACAATTCGGTCTTCAGTTCTGGACCACCCAAATGATTTCAGAAGGACATGACACGTGGGACAACAGCTGGACACTAAATAATGGGCACTGCCGGTGACAGACTAGAAATATTGTCCCCAGGCAAGAAAAGAGGAGTGGCAAGAAAGGAGGAGGGGTTGAAACTTAATTCTGAAATGTAGTCACTATGACAGAGTGGTTAGACTTGTTCTGTATGACCGGAAGTAGTGTTGCAGAAAATAAAAGCTATAAGGAGCTGGAATTCTTTTTTTAATATTTTTTTTTCCATTTTGTTGCCCTTGTTGTTTAACATTGTTGTGGTGATTGATGTCGTTGTTGGGTAGGACAGAGAGGAGGGGAAGACAGAGAGGGGGAGAGAAAGAGACACCTGCAGACCTGCTTCACCGCTTGTGAAGCAACTCCCCTGTAGGTGGGGAGCCGGGGGCTCGAACTGGGATCCTTATGCCGGTCCTTGCACTTCGTGCCACGTGAGCTTAACCCTCTGCACTACGGCCCGAATCCCTTTTTTTTTTTTTTTACTCCGGGGCTAGCGCTGGGCTTAGTGTGAGCACTACAAATCTACTGCTACTGGAGGCCTCCCCCCCTTTTTTTTACAGGATAAGATAGAGAGAAATTGAGAGAGGAGGGGGAGACAGAAAGAGGGAGAGTAAGACACCTGCAGACCTGCTTCACCATTTGTGAAGCAACCCCCCTAGTGGGGGGACTAGGGACTGCAACTGGGATCCTTATGTGGGTCCTTGCACTTTGTACTATGTGTTTAACCTCATTTGCCACTGCCCGGCCCTGGGAGTTGGAATTCTCAGAGCATCAATTGAAAATAAAGAAAACTGAACAAAGGAGATAGCATAATGGTCTAGCAAAAAAGACTTTCATGCCTGAGACTCCAAAGTCCCAGGTTCAATCCTCAGCAACACCATAAGCCAGAGCTGAGCAGTGCTCTGGTAGAAAGAAAGAAAAGAGTATTTCAGATTTAGAACAACTTCTTCAAAGCATTATTTAGTTTCTGACTTTATATTCATTTACTAGCAAAAATTAATGGTTAATTCTGTGGTAGACATTATTACAAATTAATATCTACTTTCTGAAGTGTAGTAGTGATGTACCCTAGTGTCGGCATGAAGCCAGCTCCCCCTGCTCCACCCTGCATTCCTGATACTATGACCTATTTACGTAATCATTGTTTTGCCTGAAATATCCCCACCTATTCCATTCCTTTGATCTATCTTCTTTCTACCTTGAGACCCTTCCTGCCTGCAGGGTATCATTAATCCCACCAGTTAAAACCCTCGCAACAGTTGCAAAGGAAGTTTCTACCTTCCCAGCTCGCTTTTGCCTTTCTCCACCCCCTTTCCTAGCCATTTCCATTTCGGACTTGCCACTTCCGGTTCTATCCTATAAAAGCATTGTCTCTCTGATCAATAAAGACATTGCATTACCACTCCACCACAAGTTCAAGACTCTCTCTCCTGCGTCACTGAGTGAGTAGCAGCCCAGGCTAGCTCCGGTTGAGTTCTCTCCAACCCAGAGAGCATGCGCCCAGGAAGAGGCACCCCCATGCTAGCTCAGCACCCTAGTTGAGTTCAAATTACAATGTGAAAGATCACAGGTCCAAGACCCCAGCCTCAACCTGCGGCGGGGGGGGAAGCTTCAGGAGAAGTGAAGCAAATCTCTCTCTTTCTTCCTCCTTCTCCTCTCTAGATTTTGCTCTGTCTCTAATAAATAAAGGAATAATATATTTTTTAAAAGAAATATGTCTTTTCTGTGAACAAAAATACATTTTTAATATTAAGTATAATGTAAATTGAGCTGGTGATCTCTGACCATTTTCACGGAAAAAACATGGGATAGGGGCTGGGGTTTTGACAGGAGACAGTGGCCAGGTTTCGCGGGATCTGCTATAATCAGTTGTGAACTTCCAAAGTATAGAGAGGTAGAGAAATGAATATTGTAGACAAGGAAACATTCACAGGAGGATACGAATTTTAAAGACTGATAAAGCAGATATATTGAATATTCCATACTAGGCTTAATGTGAGACATTTGGAAAGAATAATAAAGTCCATTATTTTCCTATACTCAACTTGTTGTATTAAGAGAGATTAATACAGAGAATTTATCTGCTCTTAGCAGGTGTGGAAGAGTCATATAACCTCAAAACAAAGCAGCATTCACTTTATTTTAAGCACTAAAACCAGCACTAGCCCCTAACATTATTTTTTTTTCTGCCATTATACCTCTAATGGACTCACACAAACAAGTGTCCATTTCAGCTACTGAGGCAAATACAAAGCTTGGCTGTGAGTGAATCCTTGTGGTAAGAAACCACTCAGCATCAGAGCTTTGATGAGTGAGTGGGTGGGAGGCCAGTGGTAGAGCACATGCTTTGCATACATGAGGTCCTAGGTTTGATCCCCAGCACTAAAATAAAGGGGAGAGGGGGAGGGGGAATTGGTACCATTTGACATCAACAGAGTGAAAAATTAACCCACCCCCTCTAAATAAATAAATGAATAAAAGGCAGTCATTCTTAGAGTACAGACCCTGGTTTATTATATGCACAAAGTGAAGGCTAGATAGGCAACACAGCTCATGCCAGAGTGAATAAGGGCAGTGCCAGCAGGACGATGGACTTCTGGGCCTCTGCTTCATCCATCTACAGCTCCTCCCTACTGAGAAAGCTGCAGACAAAAGCCCTGCATAGCTGATTCCTCTTGGACTCCCACAACAACTGTCCAAGAAGTGCAAACTGAGGCTGCAGAGACAGCATAGTGGTTATGCAAAGAGACCTTCATACCAGGGGCTCTGAGGTTCCAGGTTTGATCCCCAGCACCAACATAAGCCAGAGCTAAGAAGTGTTCTGGTAAAAACATAATTAAAGGGAGTTGGGCAGTAGCGCAGTGGGTTAAACGCACGTGGCACAAGGCACAAGGACCAGTGTAAGGATCCCGGAACAAGCCCCCGGCTCCCCACCTGCAGGGGAGTCACTTCACAGGCGGTGAAGCAGGTCTGCAGGTGTGTATGTTTCTCTCCCCCTCTCTGTCTTCCCCTCCTCTCTCCATTTCTCTGTGTCCTATCCAACAACGACGGCACCAATAGCTACAACAACAATAAAAAAGGGCAAAAGGGAAAATAAATATAATAATAATAAAAACTTAATATAATCAATGAATAAATAAATGGGGGCATACATGTTATAATGCACAAAGACCTGGGTTCAAGTCCCTAGTCCCTACCTACAGGGGGAAGCTTCATGAGTAGTGAAGCAGTACTGCAGGTATCTCTCTCTCCCTTTCTCCCCAATCCCTTCCCCACTCAACTTCTCCCTATCTTAACAAATGTCAAAAATAAATAATTTTTTTAAAAAAGAAAACCTGCCCTTTTTTTAAATATTTATTTATTTTCCCTTTTTGTTGCCCTTGTTGTTTTTCATTGCTGTTGTAGTTCTTATTGTTGTTGTTGTTGATGTCATTGTTGGATAGGACAGAGAGAAATGGAGAGAGGAGGGGAAGACATAGAGGGAGAGAGAAAGACACCTGCAAACCTGCTTCACCACCTGTGAAGCGACTCCCTTACAGGTGGGGAGCCAGGGGCTCGAACCGGGATCCTTACGCCAGTCCTTGCGCTTTGTGCCACCTGCGCTTAAGCCACTGTGCTAGAGCCTGACTCCCTGCACTTTTTTTTTTAAATTTTTTTAAATATTTTATTTTATTTATTTATTCCCTTTTGTTGCCCTTGTTGTTTTATTGTTGTAGTTATTGTTGTTGTCGTCGTTGTTGGATAGGACAGACAGAAACGGAGAGAGGAGGGGAAGACAGAGAGGAGGAGAGAAAGATAGACACCTGCAGACCTGCTTCACCGCCTGTGAAGCGACTCCCCTGCAGGTGGGGAGCCGGGGTTCGAACCGGGATCCTTATGCCGGTCCTTGTGCTTTGCGCCACCTGCGCTTAACCCGCTGCGCTACAGCCCGACTCCCCTCTGCACTTTTTTAAGTCCAACTTTTTCAAATGTTCTCCCCCACCTCCAGCTACCGCCAAAGGGACCCATTCCCAGAGAGTCTGTTTTGCTGCAGTCAGACATAACAACGTTCAGAGTTGCTCCAGAACCTTTTAGTTTCCCTGCCCCAACCATCCAACTCCATTCTGCCTCCACCTCTGGAACATGGAAGCCACAGAAATCACCATGGCTGCCACTCTGCCTGTCTCAGTGCCACCAGGCTGAGGAGAACAGCTTCTTCAGCAGCAGCATGGCCTCAGGTCTCTGGGCCTCCTCCTTCCTCTGGAAAAAAAAAAGGATCCCAGATGGTGAGACATATTGGGGAACCAAGAAATGCCCTCAGCTGCAGGACATCGACCTTTGATGAGTGGATGACTCCAGGGATAAAGCCAGGAGACAGCTGGGCTCAGTTCAGGCTGTCAGGTGAAGAACTTTGTGCTTCTGTCTGGTTCTCTGGGCTTGGCAATTATTAACTTACGTGGTCAGACTCCATGGGAACTTCCCTCTGTAGAGCAGGCAGGCTTCTGAACAGCTGCCCTCCAGTACAGGCTCCCTGCTGGAGGTGGCTTTTGCCAGCGGCTTCTGTGGGTCGGCTGTGGAGACTGTGCCATGGGGAGGGGCGTCCTGTGGGCTGTCACGATAGAGAAACACTGCAGTTACTTCCCTGAGGAAGATGCTGCGGGAATAAAGTTCTGCCTTCAAACTGCCTTCTTTTGTATAACCAAAGTTTCCCCAGTTTGCTTGACTACAGAGACTGTGTTTTTAAGATTTATTTATCTCATGTGAGCAAGAGAAGCCGGAGTAGTGCTCCATCATTTTCGTGCCCAAGAAAGAACCCTGCAAGGAATACGCTTTACCCACTGAGACAATGTCCCAGGCTGCTGTGTGTGGTTTTTGTATTGTTTTATTTATTTATCTATTTATTTTGACCACAGCACCACTCAGCTCTGGCTTATGGTGGTACAAGGGATAGAACCTGGGACTTTGGAGCCTCAGGCATGACAGCTTCTTTGCATAACCATTATGCTATCTTCTCTTCCCTGTGTGTGACCTTTTTAATGGACTGCCTTTAACCTTCCTTTTTTATTTATATTCATTATATTTACTTATTTTATTTTTACCGGAAAGTATTGTTATATCCACAGAGTCAGTATGGCTGTTCAGGCACAACTTTTCAGACACCAAGATTTCAATAACAGTCCAAATTAACATTTCCTCCTCAAGATGAGATTCACAAATTAACAGGGGGAAGAGGTAATATAATGTTTATGCAAAAATGTGCATGTCTAAGGCTATAAAGACCAGGAGGGTTCAATTTCTTGTACCTCCATAAACCAGAGCTGAGGGAGTCAGGTGGTAGCGCAGCAGGCTAAGCGCTTGTGGTGCAAATCACAAAGATTGGCATAAGAATCCCAGTTTGAGCCCCCGGCTCCCCACCTGCAGGGGAGTCACTTCACAGGCAGTGAAGCAGGTCTGCAGGTGTCTATCTTTCTCTGCCCCTCTCTGTCTTCCCCTCCTCTCTCGATTTCTCTCTGTCCCATCTAACAACGACATCAACCACAACAATAATAGCTACAACAACAATAAGAAACCAACAAGGGCAACAAAAAGGAGAGTAAATAAATAAAACAAGCAGAGCTGAGCAGTGCACTGGTAGGATAAAAAGGTAACACACCACTCAATAATGTGGCTTCATTTTGGCCACCACTTCCCACAAAGCAAAGTAGAAAATCACTTTCCATATAGTCTCTTTAAATTAATGTTTTATTGATTTATTTTAATGAGAAGTGACAGATACAGAGAGAAAGACCAGAGCATTGCTCAGCTCTCATCTATAGTGGTGCTGGGCTTTGAAACTAGGACCAAGAAGCCTCAGGCATGTAAACCTTTTGCATAACCATTATGCTGTCTCCCCAGTCTTTCTTAGGGTGTTGTTCTCCAAGGCTAGAATCCCAGGTCAGGGGTCATCAAGGAGACCATGCAAAACATCACTCCCAACCCCACCCACAGGCAATAAAGATGGACTCCCCAGGGTCCCCACTCCCAGCTACTAAAGACAGGGCTTAGAAGCAGGACTTCTAAGTGGAAGTTAGGACAATCAGCCCCTCAGGCAGAACTACACAACTTTTGGTTTTTCATAGCCAGTGCTCTTTGGGCTCATGGTAGAAGCTAGAAACAACCACCTCTGGAGGGGAACTGCTCTTGAAAATGGGGGTGGGGAGTCAGCTGATAGAATGCACATGACACCATGTGAAAGGACATAGGTTCAAGTCTCCAGTCCCCACCTGCAGGGAGAAAATTACATGAGTGGTGAAACAGTGCTGCAGGTACCTTTCTCTCCCTCTTTCCTCTCCATTTCTTTCTGTCTCTGTACATTTTTTAACATATATATATATATATATATATACACACACACACACACTTTTTGCCTCCAGGGTTATTGCTGGGGCTCAGTGCCTGCACTACGAATCCACTGCTCCTGGAGGTCATTTTTCCCTTTTGTTGCCCTTATTGTTAATCATTGTTGTTGTTATTGCTGTCATTATTGTTGGATCAGACAGAGAGAAATGGAGAGAGGAGGGGAAGACAGAGAGGGGCAGAGAAAGATAGACACCTCTAGACCTGCTTCACCACTTGTGAAGTGACCCCCCTGTAGGTGGGGAGCCAGGGGCTCAAACCGGGATCCTTACGGCAGTCCTTGTGCTTTGTACACTGTGCGCTTAACTCACCACGCTACCGCCCAGCCCCCTAAAATATTTTTCTTTAATGGAGGGTCAGGTAGTAGCACACCTGGTTAAGGGATGTTACCATGTGCAAGGACCCGGGTTCAGGCCTTCCCTTCCTCACCACCTGTGTGGGTGGGGGTTAAGTAGGGGGGGAATTCATGAGTGGTGAAGCTCTGCCCAGCTCTCCCCTCACTCTCTCTCCTTCATCCCACTCAATTTCTCTCTGTCTCTATCCAATAGACAATAAACAAATAAAATATATTGTTTTAAAGTGGGAGTTCCTGGGAGCCAAGCCAGAGCCTGGGCTGGGTCTTTGGTCACACGCCTGTCTCTCCTACCTGCCATGCAGCTATTAAAAATGATGAAGCCACCACCTTTGTCATATCTTGGATGGACCTCAAAGGTATCCAAGGTATTGAATGAGATAAGCCAGAAAGAGAAGGATGAATAACAGATGATCTCACTCAGAGGTAGAAATTAAGAAGTAAAGACAGCAAGGGAAAACATAAATGAAACTTAGACTGGGCACAGTGGACTGCACCAAAGCAAAGGACTCTGGGAAAAGAGCAGAAGGGATGGGATAGAGGGAAGCAAGGGTCCCAGGGCATGGTTATGGAAGAGGACGTGGGTTGGGAGTGAAAGTAGCTATCATGGGGAGAGGAGACATTGTACCTACGTGACAACCTACTGTTAACCATTAACCCCCTCCCAATCAAGTGGGAGGGGGGGGGTTGGAAAGAAAATCCACATTTAACTTTGGAATTCCCCAAACTTAATGACAGCTGGCCCACGGTGTCTGTGGGGGCTTGGTCTCAGACTGTGGATTCAGTCCATCTACAGACACAGCTGGTTGACTCCCTGAAATATGAAAACCAAGGATTGGGAAAAGAAATTGTCCATGTCTAAGTGGACCCAGGCAGTTCAAACCCACTTTGAAGGAGGCCAGGCAGTTCAAACCCACTTTGCTCAGGAGGCCATTGAGCACTGAGTATGATGAGCTCTTCACACCCAACTATGAGGTCAAATCCCAGGGATGTCCCTTAAGAAGGGAATCAGCTTCCTTTCTGGCATCTCAGAGCCTCAGCTTCCCAACCTCTAAAATTGGAAAAGAGTTATTATGGCTGCCTTTTAGCTGGCTGGGGTCCAAAGAAGGATGCAAGTGAGACACCTGAAGCAATTGCTGACTAGAGACAAGAGCAGGGTGGGTGGGCTCCTGAGCCTTTGTCCCCTACCCTATGAGCCAAGAGTGGATGGCGTCATATCCGGAGGGACAGGAGAGGCCCACGGGGAGAAGCACCTTGGGCTAACCTAGGAAGCAAGGTGATTAGACCCACACAGTCAGACAGGCCTGCTACCGTCAGGGTAATAAAGGAGGCGAATACATTTTCATTCATTTTGTTTCTCAAGGCAGGGGTGGGAGGAGGTTCTGTCTTCATGATTTTATCACCTAGGGACTCTGGCTTCATGAGAACTTCTCATAATTTGAACGTTTTAACTGAAAACCTTTGAATAGAGTGAGGATCACAGCTCTGGTTACAGTAATCCATGCATCTGTGGCCTATCATTAAGGAGAAAACTCTACTCTTGAACTGAAAAATAACTGACATTATTTAGCTTCTTCATGACTACAGATCTTTTTTCTTTTTCCCCAAAATGTTTTAATGGGACTATCTCTTAAAAAAACAATTCAGGGGGTCGGTCGGTGGCGCAGTGGATTAAGCGCATGTGGCGCAAAGCGCAGGGACCGGCGTAAGGATCCCGGTTCGAGCCCCGGCTCCCCACCTGCAGGGGAGTCGCTTCACAGGTGGTGAAGCAGGTCTGCAGGTGTCTATCTTTCTCTCCCCTTCTCTGTCTTCCCCTCCTCTCTCCATTTCTCTCTGCCCTATCCAACAACGAATTGTGTCAACAAGGGCAATAATAATAACCACAACGAAGCTACAACAAGGGCAACAAAAGGGGGAAAAAATGGCCTCCAGGAGCGGTGGATTCATGGTGCAGGCACCGAGCCCAGCAATAACCCTGGAGGAGGAAAAAAAAAAGGAAAAAAAAAAAAAAAACAATTCAGCAGAAATGTAAGATTCGACCCATAGCTTTATAAATGTCCATGTTAGCTTCTGGCTAGTACAGCTAAATAGTGCTTGGCGGAATCATCCAGGCATAGCGTGGGCGGTAGTCCTCAGGAAAGGCCAGCTCCCGAGTGGAGTGCCTCTTCAGACAGAGCGGGCTGTCCTACTCTCACCTCTGTGTGGCCGTCAGCTTCTGGAAGTCATGGTGACCTGGTTTTAGATCTGGCTTTAGATCTGAGCTTGGGGCTCTGTAACAGGGAGAAGTTAAGTCTTCGTAATCTATGTGTTTGTGTTTCAGTGTCACTGTGGCCCTGATGGGCTTGGAGTATGAATGCCTGGAGAGAGATGAGGCCAGAGTCAGGGCATATGTTCGTCAGAGTGGACGGACACACAGGAGGCCCTGAGTTGGGCTGTGGGGAGGGGGGAGAAGAAGGGAGAGGACACTGAGAGAAGATCCAGGGGCAAGCCGCCATGCTGTTTGACCCACATCCTGCTTTGGAATGTCCCAGCTGCCCTGTCCTGTTCCTGGGTGAAGAAAAGTGTCCTGTCACTTTTCTTCACCCAGTTCTCTGTCTCTCCGTCTCTCTCTCTCCCTGTCTCTCTCTCTCCTGCCCTTTCTTATCCTCAGTAGCGCTGGGCTCAGTAAGTGAGCAGAGGGAAGTATCAGAGATGCCAGGCGTTTCCTCCCGCCCCAGTTTAGATTTCAGGACAATGCCTGTCTGGCTGCTGCGCCACATGCACCTCTGGAAATAGGAAGTGGCCTGATTAGAAGGAGGCCTGGACCCAGCTCACCCACTTCCTGTCTCCCACAGGGCTGGCCCACACCCCACTGGAAGCCCACTTCTGCCCTCTCAGTCCCCTCCCTCAGCAAGACCAGTTAAGGGAGAAGCCTGTCCTTTTGTCTTGCACAGAAGAGGGTAACAGGAGATGGGGCCACTGGGACTAGATTGGACACTTCCAAGTGCCGAGCCTTCAGATTCCAGTGTGGAGACACACACACACACACACACACACACACACACACTGTTCTTTCCATGTGATTCTATGAGCTGTGGGTATTTTATGATGTTTTATTTCATTGTGCTTAAATTCCTGCCAGATCAAACAGGCTGTAATACATTATGTCTTGTGGCCCAGGAGGTAGCTGTATGAAACACAGGACTTGCAAGGACCAAGTTCAGTCCCCAGTACTGCATGATGCCAAAGTGATGCCAGAGTGCCAGAGTGATGCCCCCAGCACTGCATGTGCCAGAGTGATGCCCCCAGCACTGTATGTGCCAGAGTGATGCCCCCAGCCCTGCATGTGCCAGAGTGATGCCCCCAGCACTGTAAGTGCCAGAGTGATACCCCCAGCACTGTATGTGCCAGAGCGATGCCCCCAGCACTGTATGTGCCAGAGCGATGCCCCCAGCACTGCATGTGCCAGAGCGATGCCCCCAGCACTGCATGTGCCAGAGCGATGCCCCCAGCACTGTATGTGCCAGAGCGATGTCCCCAGCACTGTATGTGCCAGAGCGATGCCCCCAGCACTGTATGTGCCAGAGCGATGCCCCCAGCACTGTATGTGCCAGAGTGATGCCCCCAGCACTGCATGTGCCAGAGTGATGCCCCCAGCACTGCATGTGCCAGAGTGATGCCCCAGCACTGTATATGCCAAAGCGATGCCCCCAGCACTGCATGTGCCAGAGCGATGCCCCCAGCACTGCATGTGCCAGAGCGATGCCCCCAGCACTGCATGTGCCAGAGTGATGCCCCCAGCACTGCATGTGCCAGAGTGATGCCCCAGCACTGTATATGCCAAAGCGATGCCCCCAGCACTGCATGTGCCAGAGCGATGCCCCCAGCACTGCATGTGCCAGAGCGATGCCCCCAGCACTGCATGTGCCAGAGCGATGCCCCCAGCACTGCACGTGCCAGAGTGATGCCCCCAGCACTGCATGTGCCAGAGTGATGCCCCAGCACTGTATATGCCAGAGCGATGCCCCCAGCACTGCACGTGCCAGAGCGACGCCCCCAGCACTGTATGTGCCAGAGCACTGCATGTGCCAGAGTGATGCTTTGGTTCTCTCTTCCTTCACCACCGCCACCTCTCTCTCTCTCTCTAATAAATAAATCTTTTTTTTTAAACAACTCTTAGAGCAGCCCTGTCCTGAATATATTGGTAAAACACATTCTACACACGTTTTATGGATCTATCTATATGAAATAGCTAGAATAAGTAAAAATAAAGGAAAAAGAGGCAGATGTGTCATTTCCCAGGGGATGAGAGGACTCGGAGAGAAGTGGAGATTGACTGCAAAGGGTATGGGGCTTCTTTGGGGAATGACAAAAATACTCAGAAATTGAGTAAAGTCATGGTTACACAAGTGTGAAGAGACTACAAACCATTGCCCATCAATGAATGGATTAGATGGCATGGGAACAATTTCTGGATAAGGCAATCACTAAAAAAGGGACACACGCCTTTATGAATAGTACACATACACACACCCCAACAGGGGAGCTTCAGGACTTCATAGCCAATTTAGTCATCATATTCTGGAACTATCTCTAACGGTCCCAATGGTCAAGGGAAGAAAGCAGGTGAGAAGACAGAGGTAAGAATAGCCAGGGACAGCTAGTAAATGCTGAGTGCATCCACAGAACAGGTGCTCTGGGGAATTTTAGCTGTGTGTGCTCATGTGCGTGCGTGCGTGCGTGCGTGCATGCGTGCGTGCGTGTGTGTGTAATTCACATCCTCTGCAATGAGGCAGGTCGCCTGAGAAACTCCATTTTACGGCATGGACCCCGGGAAGACGTCACTTGGAGACTGAGGTTTCCAGTGTGGTGTGTTCCAGAGTATGGAGTTAGCAGGGCTGCATGGGCTACTAGTGTGAGTATTATCACAGACTGAGCAATGACAGGCTGTCATCATCCCAGATGGTGAAATGATGGAAATCTTCCAATCTCAAAATTCTGTGAATTTCAGAGGCAACTGGGAAGAAAGCACACAGGACCAGTATACAAAAGGCCCAGGTTCAATCCCCAGCACTGCCAATAGCCAGGGCTAACTGGTTCTCTTGACAAAATAAATAATATTGTATCTCCTTCTATGAGTATCAGAGGAAGGTTTAGGCCAAGGATGCATCCCAGGAGTGAGCAAAGGGAAATGTTGGTATGCTTCTAATTCTGCTTCTAAAAACCCCTTCTGTTTCATTGGTTTAATCCCCCCTGCTTAACACTGTATTCTATTTACATAAACCACTGTTAACTAAGCACCACCCTGCCTCCATGGCATTGGTTTAATCCCCACTGGTTCATGATGTTTTTTTGCTCTGCTCCCTCTCCTTGTCACACCCTGATTTTCACCAGTCTCTTTTTGCTCCACCCTCTCTACGTCACATCCTATTTCCACCCTACTTGGCGAATATATATATATGGACAGGATTGTGATTAGAGATAGCTTAGCTTAGTTTAGATTGTGCTGCGTTCCACATGAATAAAGAGATACTGTGTACAGCTCAGCCATGAGTCCCTGGTCGTCTGTCTCCCGCCTGTGAAGCTAGCTCAGCCCGGCATAATGGCGCCCTGAACAGGGACTGGCAGGGAAACACTCATTTACTAACCAAACGCAGAGACAGAACAGGAGAGAACCAGGACAGGGCCTGCAGAATGTAGTTACTGGAGGCCAGGCAGTGGCACACCAAGTGAAGCTCACATGTCTCCACGTGCAAAGACCTAAATTTGAGCCCCTGATCCCCACCTGAAGGGTGGAACCTCACGAACAGTGAAGCAGGGCTGCAGGGCTGCAGGGCTGCAGGTGTCTCTCATTCTCTCTCCCTATCTCCCATTCTCATTTATTCTCTACCCTATCAAATAAAAAAAAAAAAAGAAAAGAAATTGGCCACGGGGAACAGTGGATTTGTAGTACAGGCCCGTGGCCCCAGACACAACCCTGGTGGCAATGCACACATACATGTAAATACTTCTGCCCATGGGCTCCAAATTTTCCATCACACAGGGAATCCTTCAGTAATGTTGTCCAAAAACAGCACATGTGGACAGATGCTGTCTGTCCAGTCACATCCTAATGAGTCATTCAGTGGCATTCAGCATTCCCAATCCTCCAAGAGATTTGCAATGTCCACAGTCAGCATAGTCAGCTGAACAGACCAGCTTTGCCTGACTGACGTTCTAGAAGCTGAAAACCAATGGCTATGATCTAAGCAGCCGAAATACTTGGACTTGGGAAGCTGCTGAACTTGTCAGTCTTTCTAGTAGCAGAATGGCCTGCAGGTGCCTAAGGGCAGATGGCCTCATAGCAGGGGCTCATTGTTGCCTGGCTTGGTGGAGAGGGGTAGGGGGGAGACTGCTGGAAGCCAAAGCATCTTTCTAACATGGTGCCAAGTGGCTGTGGTGCACATGTTATGATACGCAGGGGCCCAGGTTCAAGCCTTTGCTCCCCACCTGCAGAAGGGAAAGTTTCACAAGTGGTGAAGAGGGGCTGCAGGTCTCTCTCTCTTTCTCTTTCTCTCTCTCTCTCTCTCACTAGCTCCCCCTTTAATCTTAGTTTCTCTTGGTCTTTAATTAATTAATTAAAAAGAAAAAATGGTAGCCAGGATGTGGTATAGGAACTCGAGTTTGAACCCCAATACAGCCTGCTTTGGTTTTCTCTGTCATAAATATTTTTCTTAAAAACAATGAGAAAGAGAGAGAGAAAGAGAAACACCTGGATAGAAATAGGCTGGGGAGTGGTCCAGGAGATGGCACAGTGCATACAGCATTGGACTCTCAGGCAGGAGGCTGCGAGTTCAATAACCCTGGCAGCATATGTACCAAAGTGACATCTGGTTCTTTCTCTCTCTCCTCCTATCTTTCTCATTAATAAATAAATAAGTAAAATATTTTTAAATAAGAAAGAAATAGGCTGGGGGTATGATTCAACCTGCCAATGCCCATGTTCAGCAGAGAAACAATTACAGAAGCCAGAACTCCTACCTTCTGCACACCAAACAAATTTTGCTCCATACTCTCAGAGGGGGAGAAATGTCAGGGGAAGATGACCAGAGGGCTCTGAAACCCAATTCCATCAGGACCCAGAGAGAGGAGGGAAAAAAGGAGAGACATTTGGAAGCAGTAATAGGTGTGTCTGTGACTTAAAATGGAAGAGAAGGCAGGACCAGAGAAAAAATGGGGGGGATAGATAGATAGATAGACAGACAGACAGACAGACAGACAGACAGACAGAAGACAGAGAAACATAGTCAACCCATATCTGTGGCCTTGGGAGAATCTCTGTAGTTTCCAATGGAGGGAATGAGAACACAGAACTCTGGTAGTGGGAGTGATATGGAATTGTATCCCTGTTATTTTGTAAATCACTAATTAAAAAAATGTTTGAGTGATCCAGGAGGTGGTGCAGTAATAAAGCTTTGGACTCTCAAGCATGAGGTCCCATGTTCGATCCCCGGCAGCACATGTACCAGAGTGATTTCTGGTTCTTTCTCTCTACTATCTTTCTCATAAATAAATAAAATCTTTAAAAAAAAAAAGTTCAATAATATGATGATCAGTCATAACTGGGGCCATTTTCGACATAGTACTTTCTGGAAGCAAAGAACTGGACAAGAAGACCTCTGAGGAAGTCGGGCAGTAGCACAGCAGGTTAAGCACATTTGGTGCAAAGCTCAAGGACCGGCCTAAGGATCCTGGTTCAAGCCCCCGGCTCACAGGCAGTGAAGCAGGTCTGCAGGTATCTATCTTACTCTCCCCCTCTCTGTCTTCCCCTCCTCTCTCCATTTCTCTCTGTCTTCCCCTCCTCTCTCCATTTCTCTCTGTCCTATCCAACAACGACAACATCAACAACAATAACTACAACAATAAAACAACCAGGGCAACAAAAGGGAATAAATAAATATTTAAAAAGACCTCTGAAATGACAAGGAATCATTCATCTCTGATGAATAACTATCACTGGGAACTGGCAATGGGCCTCTCATTACTCCTGGGCGTTCTTGAACTGCTTTGCTCTCAGACTGGTCCATAGCTTGTTGGTGTGCTAGAACACATTCTGACGGCTACGATACTAAGACAGGAACTCTGCAGCTGGACTACAACAGTATGTTGTATAGCACAGTGTCGCAGACGTGTATTTGCATTGGAGCCGAAAGTGAATTTGAATTTAGACAAGGATGTCCAGCCCTTAGACTGACCACACAGAGCCTTTAGGACCTAGGGTTCTGGATGCTGACTTGGGAAACCTACACAAGGACCCCTGGGGACTGGGTTTCGAAGGGGCTTAACCCCTGGAACTGCTATCTCTCCTCCCCAGGGTGAGTTGACATGATAAAAAAATTCACACAGAGAATATCAGAGAGGATATAAACTTTGGGAGAGGGGAGCATGGCTTCCCTAGGGAGAAATAACTCCTGACCATCCTCAGAGAAAATTGACATGCTTGTCGTTGTTAATGTTTGCCTGTGTGTTATCAATAGGTGAGGAGAAAGCATTTGATCAGAATCTTTTGCAAAGGTTATCCTTTTAAAAGATGCTGGTTGTGGGGAATTTTCTCTCAGGCACAGTAAACTGGCTTGTGGACAAGAAGGAAGAAGCGTTCATAAACAGGAACTGTTCTGGAGGGCGTTCCAGAGCTAGAAAGTTCTGTTTATTTCAGCTGATGCTACCCACTAAAAGGGGGAGAGGACGGCCCAGAATATCCCAACTACAAACAGAGATGACAGCAGTGATAATGAGATGCCATAGAAACTAGAGGGAGAGATGTCCTGGTCTGAGGGGGTTGTGGGGAGACTCCCCCAGGCTGTGTTTCCATGAGGACTCTTCTTGACTTTTGAGTGAGGCAGGAGTGACTGGGGTGGGTTAGACATGGGAGTTCATTCAAAAATCACATCAAAAGTGGAACTAAAAGCTTTCAGTCCTAAAGAATCAGAGGGGCCTGGTGGTGGCACACCTGGTTGAGTGCACATGTTACCATGTGCAAGGAACTGGGGTCAAGCCCCTGGTCCCCACCTGCAGGGGGGAAGCTTCACAAGAGGTAAAAGAAGACTTCAGGTCTCTCTCTCTTTAAATTTTTTATCTTTATTTTTTCCCTTTTGCTGCCCTGGTTGGTTTTCTTTATTGTTGTGGTGGTTATTATTATTGTTGTTATTGGTGTCGTTGTTGTTGGCGAGGACACAGAGAAATCGAGAGGTAAGGGGAAGATAGAGAGGGGGAGAAAGAGACACCTGCAGCACTGCTTCACTACTTGCACAGCTTTCCCCCTGGGGCTCAAACCTGGGTCCTTCTGCATTGGAACATGTGTGCTCAGCAGATGCACCACCACCCAGCCCCTTATCTATACCTACCTACCTACCTATCTTCCCTTTTCATCTCAGTTTCTCTCTGTCTCTATTCAATAAATAGACAAATATCTTTTTAAAAAGAAAGAATTAGAAGGAGCAATCATTAGCTTCTTAAAATTAATTTATTTTAATGATATTGAGACAGAGAGAGGGAGACAAGGAGAGAGAGAGAGAGAGATTGAGATCAGATCACTGCTCAGCTCTGACTTATGGTGGTATTGAGGATTGAACCTGGAGCCTCAGAGCCTCAGGTGTGACAGTCATTTGCATAACCACTATGCTGTCTCCTTGAACAAAGCATGTGGAACAGAAGATGACTAAGACCACAGGAATCCAAAGCCAGAACTGAAATGACCACTTCCAACCTCCTGTTCAATTCTGAAATGTCCACTCTAGCCTATAGGGTGGTCCAGATTGGGAAAAATGATGGGTAAATAGACCTAAGAGGAGATGGTGTGAATGTAAGAAGCAGGAGAGAAGAGGAGTAGACAGAAGGTGAGAGAGAGACAGACTAACAGTCAGAGAGACACTTGCAACACTGCTCCACCACTTCTGAAGCTCCCTCCTCTGCAGGTGGGGACTGGAGGTTTGAACCTAGGTCCTCCCTCATGGTGACATGTGCACTCTACCAGGTAAGCCCACCTGATCCCTTGAGGATCAAGGTTTCTTGATCATTCCTTTCTACCCCTGGGCTAGTAAAGGGGGCAGGGACATCAGGGCTCTCCCTCCCCATCTCCAGAATGGCCCAGGAGCTGCTGACTGGGACAGCCCTGTGGGGAGGAGTCGGTGTGCAGACATCTGGAAGGAAATGGCAGAGAGTGCTGAGCCGGGCCCTGCTGATTCTGGCCTCGGGTCTGAGCCAGGGCTGGCCTCTATGGGCACCCAGCAGACAGTGTGCTATGCCATCTGGTGGGTCAGGGCTCTCCTTTAACTTAAAAAAAATTACTTTAATTATCTTTATTTATTGGATAGATACAACCAGAAATCTAGAGGGTAGAGGGAGATAGAGAGGGAGAGAGACAGAGAGGCACCTGCAACCCTGCTTCACCACTAATGAAGCTTTCCGCTTGCTGGGGGCTCGAACCTGAGCCCTTGTGCACTGTAACATGTGCTCAACCAGGTGCGCCACACCCAGCCCCTCCTTATTTTATGATTTCATACAAGATAGAGTCTCACAAAGAGGAGAGGCAGAAGCCAGAGCACTACTCCAGTCCATGCAGTGCTGGGGATTGAACCAGGGGCCTCAGGCATGCAAGTCCCACATGCTACCAGTTACTTCCTAACCACAAAGCTCTTTCCTAAAAGGGGGAGGAGGAGTGATGCACCAGTTAAGCACACGTAGCGCTATGCTCAGGGACCTGCATGCTAGGCCCCACTTCCCACCTGCAGCAGAAACACTTTATGAGTCTGCAGGTGTTTCTCTTTATCCCTCCCTCTCTATCTACCCCCACCCCTCTCAACTTATGTCCTATCAAATAAAATAGGAAAAATAAAGGGGGGGAATGGCCTCTGGACACAGTAGATTCATAATGCAGGCAAAGAGTCCCAGTGATAACCCTGGAGGCATTAAATAAATAAATACACACATGTTCAGCAGGGAAACAATTACAGAAGCCAGATCTCCCACCTTCTGCACCCCATAATGGCCCTGGCTCCATACTCCCAGAGGGATAAAGAATAGGGAAGCTATTCTTTATCAGGGGAGGGGATGGGATACGGAGTTCTGGTGGTGGGAATTGTGTGGGATTGTACCCCTCTTATCCTATGTTTTTGTCAGTGTTTCCATTTTATGAATAAAAATTTAAAAATAAATAAATAAACAAAACAGCAAACCTGGACTGGAGTTGGTGTATTGCACCAAAGTGAAAGACTGGGAGCAGGGAGGGAACGTTCAGGTCCTAGAACATAGTAGCAGAGGAGGATCTAGTGGGGGTTTCACATTGTTATGTGAAACACTGAGAAATGTCACACATGTACAAACTACTGTATTGTACTATTGACTTTAAACACCTAGTTGCCACCCCAATAAAGAAAAACAAAGTTTGGGAGTTGGGCAGTAGCGCAGCGGGTTAAGTGCACGTAGTGCAAAGAGCAAGGACCTGCGTAAGGATCCTGGTTCAAGCCCTGGCTCCCCACCTGCAAGGGAGTCGCTTTATAGGCGATGAAGCAGGTCTGCAAGTGTCTGACTTTCTCTCCCTCTCTGTCTTCCCTTCCTCTCTCCAATTCTCTCTGTCCTATCCAACAACGACGACATCAACAACAATAATAACTACAACAATTAACAAAGCAACAAGGGCAAGAAAAAGGAAATAAATAAAATAAATATTTTAAGAAAAAAGAAAAAAAAGGAAAACAAAGTTTACTTATTTTATAAAAGAGAGAAAGGAAGAATCCATACCTTTGCCCCCAACACATGTAGCTCCAGGGGTCAAACTGGGGTCGTCGGGCACACAAGTCCACCTCTACCCACTGAGCCACTGCCCCCACCGGAAGCTCCCACTAGGTCTGAAGACATGAGGTGGACATCCTGTCCACAGCCTGCCCTGTCCAGCCATAGCCCAGGACTCCCTTTCCGAGCTCTAGCTCACCTCACACTCAGAACACTTGCTGAGAGTTACCAATACACCTCATTCCTGGGGGAAACTCTCATTGTAGAGAGCTGGAAGGGCCTAGCAGATGGTGTTGGAGTGAGGACATCCTGGAGGAAGAGAGATCCAAGCCATCACTCAGCCCCTTCTCCAACGCTTCCCTGTATCTAGTAGTGTTGGGCACTGGGGTGCAGTTACATGGCTATTTAGTAGCCAAGATTGTGTTGAAAGCTGACAAGAGAAGGCTCTGCCTGAAGTTTGACCAGTGTGACACTCTCTGCTGCCACCTAGTGGAAGTACCTGAAAAGATCAGACAGGAGGTTGATTGCCAAATTCTTGGCAGTCCTCAGGAAATGAGGTCAGCAGAGACCCACAGAGAGGGAGAGAGAGAGAGACACCACAGCACCACTCCAACATCCAAGGAAACCCCCCCCCCATCCCACTGCTGTCAACGGTGCTCCCAGGATTCAAACTCAGGCCAGAAATGTGCACAAACTGCTAGGTGGCTTATCTCCTTGCCTGACATAGACACTTTTGAGTCTTCTTCAGAAATCTACTGGAAAAAAAAAAAAGAATCTCCTTGGTATAGATTTAAGAGAGGCCAGGACTCTGGTGGATCTAGGAGGGCAGCTGCAGGAGGCAGGCCCAAGACTCACAGCCCAGTGCTCAGTCCAGTAACTCATGTCAGTCTCCTTAGCTGCAAGTTCTCAGCTTGGTGAAAACATTCTCTATCTGGATGATTTCACAGAAACCAAAAGTCATGAGACATGGTATGTGCTTCTCAAAGTGTAAAAGACCATCTGCCCAAGTCAGGGTCTGTTCACCAGAAGCCTAAACTTCAGGAAAATAGAAGCAAGTAACCCCAAGTAACCATTCTTGGGAAGAGTCTAGACTAGGAACCAAGCATAAGCGCAGGCATGTGCGTTGGGTATGTTTCTCTCTCTCTCTCTCTCTCTCTCTGGAAGAAAGCCATGTGTCAGCTGTCATCATTTAAGTGTTATGGTTTTTCTTTCTTTTTTTCCACCCACAAGGTGCCAGTGAATCAACAGATTTGAAAAAAGTTCAACAGAGAAAAGTGCAAGGAGTGGAACCTTCTCAGAAGGGATGCTCACCTCAGCACAGTCAGTCTACCTTAAGCATCTATGTGGGCTCATTGGGCTGGCTAAGCCCCCCAAAGCAGTCTGTTTGCTTCTTTTTTTTTTGTAATTTTTTTATTTATTTATCTTCCCTTTTGTTGCCCTTGTTGTCTTTTTTTAAAAATTTTATTGTTGTTGTAGTTATTGTTGTTGTAGTTGATGTCGCCGTTGTTGGATAGGACAGAGAGAAATGGAGAGAGGAGGGGAAGACAGAGAGGAGGAGAGAAAGACACACACCTGCAGATCTGCTTCACCGCCTGTGAAGCGACTCCCCTGCAGGTGGGGAGCCGGGGGCTCAAACCAGGATCCTCATGCCGGTCCTTGCGCTTAGCACCACCTGCGCTTAACCCGCTGCACTACCGCCCGGCTCCCGGCTCCCGTCTGTTTGTTTCTTAAGGTCCCACCCTCTCAGAGAAAGGATTAGGTAATGAGTGGAATACAATCTCAGGCTCGCCCCCTACCCTACCCTTCAGGTAGAAGGCAGGGCCCTACAGGGATCCCCAGCCACTTCTCTGGGGTCCATTGCATCACTGCACCTCGTACCTCTCAGGGCCCATCTCAGCAACTTGGGGCTCCTGAGTCTGACTCTGAATCTGCTGCCATTCATGCTCCTCCACAACAGAGCTCCCCCATCTGGCACTGAGTGACCTGTATTCAGCTACCACTTGTGCAGAACCCATGCCCACTTTGTATCTCAAGGTTCTCCTGTGCAAATTCACTGTCACCACCACAAACCCCAGTGAGCTTCCGGGGATGGGGAGAAGGCTCGAAGGAGGTGACTCTTAGGACAGTGACCAAGCAGTGAGGTGAGCTAGCGGGCAGAGGAAGGGAAGCTGGCAGGCAGGACGAAGGAGTCAGTAGCACACAGTTCCTCTGTATTCCTGAGAACACTTACAGCGCACTCCGACACTGGGGCAGAGGTCGGAGTCCCTCGTGCAAGTGTGGCTTTGGCCTTGGGCTGTTATCAGTGACCCAGTCTACGTCTCCTCTCACAGAAAGCCAAAACTGATTGTGAGAAGCTTCTCACAGAAGATGTTTATTTGAGGGGTGGCTGGGGGTCTGCTCAGCAGAATGCTGTGTTACAATCTGAAATCACCTTCCCACCTGCGGGGTGAAGGGGGGGTCTCCAGGAGAAAGGGAACACATGAACACCTGAGTTCTCGATGGGAGTGTGCAGGGAAGTCCTTCCAATCTCTTGGGGTGGCCCCTGCTGGGCTTGGTGGCAATGAGGGGACAGGAGTCAAACAACTGGCAGACAGACCTTAATCTCCCTAGACTTCATCAGGAAGATTAGGATTTTTTTAGGTCAAGTCCTATTGCAGGATGTTAAAGGCAGCACAACGAGAGGAGCTAGCACTGAGGTGGGGGGGGGGGTCCCTGGTGCCCCTGGGAGCATCAGGAAGAAGGGGGCTCAGAGACAGCACTCATTTCTTAATTATCTGTATAGTTCGCAGAGCTGGGGCCTCATGCATGTGGGCTTTTCCCAATCCCAGGCTGATAGACTAAGCAATAGCACAGTCCCAGAACTTGCCCTGGTGCCTCAGTTCTCCTTTATGATGCCAGGGTTTGAACCAGGGAGAGTACATGAGTGGCCACATGCCCAGTCCAGGTTCACCTCCTTCTAGGTGAGGGGAACACACTGACTGGAGGGTCTCTTGGCTCTGATCATGATTTACAAGGAGAGCAGCTGGTTACAGGAAAGGAGTGGTAGGGGCCAAGGTTGGGTTGAAGTGGGAAGTGGTCCTTCTTACATGTTAAGGGAGTATCATCCTGCCTGACTTCATCTGCCTTCACCAGGGTTACAGATGTCCACAGCTCCTGTTCTGGTGAGGGTCTGCAGGCCCGTGCACCCTGAAGTTTATGTGTGTTTGGGCAGCCAGTCTCTGTAAACACTTAAGTATGAAGGGACACCACACCAGGGCCCCACCCACCCTGGAGAGAGACATCTTCTCCCAGAGACACCTATGACAAGGTCCTGGCCCCAATGGACCTCCAGGCAGGTCCCAGAAGATGAGAAGCTCCCCTCCCAGCCCCCTGAGACTATCACTCCTCCCTCTTATCAAACCCTGTCCTAGAGCCCCAAGCTCTCCTCTCTGCACACTCAAACCCCAGCCGGGGTCAGCCCCCTGCCCTGTCCCCAGCCTGTTGCCGCCTGTCCAGAGCCAGCTGAAGGGCCTGCCTCACAGTTTCCACATTGTTCAGGACGTTGTAACGGCCCAGAGCCACCAGCCGCTCAAACTCCTCAGGTTCATAGGTGAAATCCATCATGCCGTAGGGGGTGTCTGGCCCGTGGATGGCAAAGTCCCCAAAGGCCTTCTCCTCTGCTGTCTGTCGCTCCACACCTGTGGGTGAGAAGTGAGGGAAGGGTCAGGTGGGGGCACACTGTGGGAATAGCAGGGAACTTCCAGCCCAGAATTGGAGGGCATCTGCTGGACCCATGCGGAGCCCTGGGCCTCCTACATCTTAGCTCTCCCGCCCAGCAGGAATGGCCGGGCCTGCGACAGTGAGACTCAGAAAGCAGAGGACAGTGAATGGGGAGGCCAGGCCCTGCAGGCAGCACACTCTAACACAGCCCTGGGCTCCACACTCTCCAGCCCAGGGCCGCCTCCTCACCTGGGGCCAGGTATGTGCGGAAGGTGCAGTTGACCAGGGGGAAGTGCAGCACAATGGGTGAGTGGGGGTCCTCAGCATTGGCAAACAGATAGCACTCGGGGGGCTCCTCCAAGTCGTCAGGGGACACCTCAATCCTGGGAAAGGGGATGCCTCGGTCCAGGCAGTACCTCTCAGTCATCTGTAAGACCTGGGCAGGGAAGCAAGCCTCGGACCCTGCCTGCCTCCCACTGGGACCCACACAGGCCCAGGCCTCCAGGCCAGCGCTGCCTCTGAAGGACTTCAGGTAGGGGCACCACCTGTGTGAGCCAATCTCCTCAGATAAAACAAAATGAGCATAAGTCTCTGGCAGGCCGTTGAACAGAGGAATAATCACCAGCATTCCATCATCTCTCTTCCCGTGCAACACAACAGCCTTCCGGGACTCTCCCCGCTCTTTATTACGGGGGACCCATTGCAATTTCAAAAGGTTGGAAGTAAATGATTCCAAAAGGTCACACTGGAAGAGGCTGTATCTAGTGAGAGGTCTTATCTTCTCATCAGACTCAGGAGAAAGGGAAGGAGAAGAGAGCCCAATAGTGGTGTTCATGAACAAGATCTACAGACCCCACCTTTCTATTTTTTTTTTCCTCCAGGGTTATTGCTGGGCTGGGTGCCTGCACCATGAATCCACCGCTCCTGGAGGCCATGTTTTTCCCCTTTTGTTGCCCTTGTTGTTGTAGCCTCGTTGTGATAATTATTATTACCATTGTTGACGTTATTTGTTGTTGGATAGGACAGAGAGAAATGGAGAGAGGAGGGGAAGACAGAGAGAGAGGGAGAGAGAAAGATAGACACCTGCAGACCTGCTTCACCACCTGTGAAGCAACTCCCCTGCAGGTGGGGAGCCGGGGGCTCAAACCGGGATCCTTATGCCTGGTCCTTGCGCTTTGCGCCACGAATGCTTAACCCACTGCGCCACCGCCCGACCCCCAGACCCCACCTTTCTGTCCATGTATAGACACTTCTTAGATCCTTTGCACTGTCCCAGATACTAAAGAATGAGAAACGAAGAGCCAGTCACAGAAAGGATGTCTCTGTGGATGGGGGGGGGGGGGGCCTTAACCCTGTTACCAAAAAGTCTGACAAAGGACAGACCACCACACCCAGGTTAGTCGCTGAATTGCTGTTACCAGCCAGCCACATGACAGGCCCCTTGCTCCCCTAGCTGGTCTACTACTCTTTTATTTATTTTATCTTTTATTAGTAATTTAATGTTGATTTACGAAATTATAATAGGGGTACAATTCCACACTGTTCCCACCACCAGAATTCTGTGTCCCCATCCCTTTCCAGTGGAAACTGTAGTATTTCTCAGGTCACAGATATGGGTTGACTGTGTGTGTGTGTGTGTGTGTGTGTGTGTGTGTGTGTGTGTGTGCATTTTTATTCTCTTTATCTTCACACCTATGTCTATTACTACTTCAGAATATCCTTCTTCCTCTTCCCTCTCAGATAAGCAAAACTGTGCCTGACTTCCTCTGGTGTTTTCTAGATTCACTTCCCCAAATGTCCAGCCAGGCCACCTCCACCCCCTCTCGGTCACCTCTGCGGTCCCCAGACCCCTTACCTCAAACGGGGCATCCAGGGAGTAGTCAAAGGACAGGATGAGGTCCACAGCTCTCTGCGGCTGCAGGCTTAGCGGGAAGGGCGAGTTGATGGCAAAGCCCCCGTCCACCAGGTACAGGCAGTCGCACATGGGCGTGAGCTGGTTGGGGAAGGCGTCGGGGTGCGAGTCTGCAGGGAACAAAAATGCTCGCTGGCTCTCTGAATCCTTGGGGGTCTCCCATCCACCCTGGGCAAGGGGAAAAGGCTGGTCAGCCAGAGGCATGGGTGGCAAGGGAGACCCCACCTTTCCAGGCCACAAACTCCCTGCCAGCCGTGTAGTCCTTGTGTAGGCAGAGGCCCCGTGTGAAGTTGAAGTTCTCCGCGGACGTGAAGCGGGAGGTAAAGATGTCCAACACCGCCTGCGAGAAGGGTCCCTGCGGCGTGAAGAGCCTGGTGCGCAGGCGCGCAGGGTCGTGCAGCTGAAGGTTCTGACAGTCCTCTGGGGGTGTGGGGGGTGGGAAGTGGTGGGTTAGGGGGAGGCAGGTGATCAGATAGAGTGAGCAGGACTCCCCCCTCTGCCTGCAGCCCTGCAGCTCTGCAACCCTGTAACCCTGCAGCCCCCTTCCCCACCCCCCACTCCCATCCCCTGTGATCTCTCAGCCATCTGAGTTTTTTTCTTTCAAGCCCCTTGTGGTTTGAAAGTTGCCCGTGACATTGCATTCGTCAAATCATCATCCAGTCCCCACCTGTTCAAGAACCTGTTATTTTTGACTTTTCATCTTTTCTATCATTTATTTGTATTGAGGGAATGTTTTATTAAGAATGCTCTTGTCGGAAGTCGGGCGGTAGTGCAGCAGGTAAAGTGCAGGTGGCACAAACAACAAGGACCGGCGTAAGGATCCCGGTTTGAGCCCCCGGCTCCCCACCTACAGGGGAGTCACTTCACAGGCGGTGAAGCAGGTCTGCAGGTATCAGTCTTTCTCTCCCCCTCCCTGTCTTCCCCTCCTCTCTCCATTTCTCTCTGTCCTATCCAACAACGATGACATCAATAATAACTACAACAATAAAACAACAAGGGCAACAAAAGGGAATAAATAATTTTTTTTAAAAAAGAATGCTCTTGTCTCAAGAGTAGGATTTCAGATCTCCCTCAAATAGAAGCTAGCACATTTCACCCACCACCAAGGTGCCATCTCCCTCCACTGTAGGAGTGGGTCTCCTCTTTATCACCAAAAGGGTCCCCTTGGAGCCCCTCCTTCTCCCTTAAGTGTCCTTGGTTCTTCAGATAAAGACTAAAGGTTCATGTGTGTTTCACGCTCTCTGTTTCTTTGCTTTGCTTCTGAAGCCACAGAGATGAGTGAGGTCCCCAGTGTATACACAGCAGGATACTACTCAGCTGTCAGGGGAAAAAAAAAAAAAGAGTTCTTGTACTTTGCTCCAACGTGGATGGACTGGGAGAGGCTCGTGCTAAGTGAACTACACCAAAAGAAGAAAGACAGACACCAGGCAGAATCAGAACTGCATCCAGGGAGCAGCAACTAACTGAGCAGTTACTGCCGGCCAGGTGTGTGGGGTGTGAGGGCTGCAGAGGTGAGCAGGCTCCCAGTCCATTCAGGGACAGTCCCAAACAAGCCATTCTCACACTGCCCTCCAGGTCAGGGTGGTGACAGGAGCCCACTCAGCCCCGCCATGAGCCTAGAGGGAGGGGGTGAACAGAGAAGCCCCCGATAAAAGGTGTCTGAACAGACTCTTAAATACCAAGCAAAGAAGGGCTAGGTGGTGCTGCACCTGGTTGAGCGCACATGCTATCATGTGCAAAGGACCCAGGTTGCAGGGCTGCAGGTACCTCAGTTTCTCTCTTCATCTCTACCTCTCCCTCCTCTCTCAATTTCTCTGTCTCTATCAAAATAAATAAATAAATAAGCTGGGGAGGGGCAGGCAGTGATACACCTGGTTAAGCAAACACATTACCATGCCCAAGGACCTGGGCTGGCTTCAAGCCCCAGCACCCCACCTCCAGGAGGGAAGCTCCACCATCAGTGAAGCAGGTCTGCAAGTATCTCTTTCTCTCTGCCCCTCCCCCCGCAATTTCTATCTGTCCTATCAAATAAGAATTAAAGGAAGGGGGAGTCAGGCGGTAGCACAGCAGGTTAAGCACACGTGGCGCAAAGCACAAGGACCAACAGAAGGATCCCAGTTTGAGCCCCAGGATCCCTACCTGCAGGGGAGTTGCTTCACAGGCGGTGAAGCAAGTCACTGCAGGTGTCTGTCTTTCTCTCCTCCTCTCTGTCTTCCCCTCTTCTCTCCATTTCTTTCTGTCCTATCCAACAACAACATCAATAATAACTACAACAATAAAACAACAAGGGCAACAAAAGGAAATAAATATTTTAAAAAATAATAAAAGGAGGAAGGCAAATAAAAACAAAATAGCCACGAGAAGTGGTGGATTTTTCTTGCAGGCACTGAGCCCCAGTAATAACCCTGATGGCAATAAAAATAAAATTAACAATAAAGACAGAAAGAACCAAGCAAAGTTCTCTGGAAAGGGAGCTGGCAGGTGCTGTCTGCAGCAGGAGCTCGGCAGTCACTGTGGAGAGGACTCTGCCAGCTGGGTGACCTGGTGGGGCACTGCAGAGCAATGGAAGGCTCTCTGTGGGTGCTCCCCGAGCCCCCACCTCAGCAGACCCCTGAGCATCTAGGGCCCCTAAGCTGGACCACACCCCAGGGCTCAGCCCAGTCCTGGTTATGGTGCCCTGCTCCCCCTGCCCCTGCCAGGCATCTGTGACCCGATGGGCATGTGGCATGGAGGGGCTCAGGTCCCCATCCTCACCCATGATGTTGATACTGCCTCGGTACCAGTCCAGGAAGCTGAGGCCCGAGCCGGCCATCTTCAGGAAGATCTCATCCAGACTGGCAGCAAAGGCACTGCCCCACAGCCCTGCAGGGGGACAAAAGGCAAGGCCCTCCGGAGCTCCCTGTCCCAGAGCCAGGCCTGCCCCTCCCCTCCCTCCAGTCCTGGGCCTGTAGCTTAGCTCACCTTGCAGGTAGCAGATTCGGGGCTCTGGCCGAGGCTGCAGCAGCCGCCCCATGAAAAACTCTGAGCCAAAGAGCTCCGTGGGGACATATGCTCCGTACTTGGGGAAGCCAACCTCATAGGGGGTGAATTCACACCATTCTGGGGGGGCCAGAGTGAAGGAAGTCCACCAAGGGCTTCTTCCCACCTGGGTGCCTGGGCTCCCCCAACACTCTCACCCCAGCAGGAGGTGCTCATGGGGGCCTGGCCTCTCACACCCCACCCATCGCCACTGCCCTGTCCCCAGACCCAGGCCAGGCCACCTGCAAAGTCTTCCCCGCTGATGTTGGTGCGCACGTTGACGCTGGCATAGATGGGGTAAGGGTTCTGGCCTTGGGCCACCGCCTCCTGCTGGTCAGATAGTTTGGCCGGGTTTTCCTGGTCAGGAGAGCAGACTCGTGGGGGTGGGGGGACTAGAGGGGCAGGGTATCCCCCAGCTCACGGCCCAGAAACGTGCTGGGTCTATCACTCATCCTGCCACAAGAGCCTCTGGAGACAGCTGTCCAAGACATGAGCTTTGTGCTGCCACAGAGGCAAGGCCATCAGGCTTTCTGTGTGGTCCCAGCAGCGACAGGCACCTGCCCCACTCTACTGCTCACAACAGAACCCAAGGGAAGCAAGGTAACATTTTAAAATGAATAAGTCAAAAAAAAATCCAGTCTCACTGAGCTGGGTAGTGGTGCCCCTGGTTGATCTCATATGTTAACAAGCTCAAGGACCCATATTCAAGCCCCCAGTCCCCATAGGTGGGGAGAGGGAGTGGAGGAAACTTCATAAGTGGTGAAGCAGGGCTGCAGGTGTTTCTCCTTCTCTCTCCCTAACTCCTCCTCTCCTCACTATTTCTCTCTCTGTCCTATTAAAGGAAAAATAAATCATAAAATGAGAATTCAAAATATCAAAATTAAAAACACTTAGGTCCAGTGTCATTTCTTTAAAAAATACAAAAAAAAAAAGTGAACTGGGAAGACGGTTCATCATGTTAGAGCACAGAACTTACATGCCTGAGGACCCAAGTTTGATCCCAACACACACACACACACGTCAGAGCTGAGCAGTGCTCTGGTCTTGAGCTTTCTCTCTCTCTCAAGTAAATATTTAACAAGGGCCGGTGGTGGTGCACCTGGTTGAGCACACGTGTTACAACGCACAGGGACCCCGGTTCGAGCCCCCAGTCCCCACCTGTAGAGTGAAAGCTTTGTGAGTGGTGAAGCAGGGCTGCAGGTGTCTCTCTGTCTCCCCCTCTCTATCACCTCTTTCCCTCTTGATTTCTGGCTGTCTCTGTCCAATAAATAATATAAAGACGTAAATTTTTTAAAACTATTTAACAAATAAATATTACTTAAAAAATGTAGGGAGTCGGGCGGTGGCGCAGTGGGTTAAGCGCACGTGGCGCAAAGCGCAGGGACCGTCGTAAGCATCCCGGTTCGAGCCCCGGGCTCCCCACCTGCAGGGGAGTCGCTTCACGGGCGGTGAAGCAGGTCTGCAGGTGTCTATCTTTCTCTCCCCTCTCTCTCTGTCTTCCCCTCCTCTCTCCATTTCTCTCTGTCCTATCCAACAACAAAGCAACGTCAACAATGGCAATAATAACCGCAATGAGGCTGCAACAACTAGGGCAACAAAAAGGGGGAAAAATGGCCTCCAGGAGCGGTGGATTCATGGTGCAGGCACCGAGCCCAGCAATAACCCTGGAGGAAAAAAAAAAAAGTAAACTGGGGACAGAGAGAATGTCCATCAGGTATGGCTGATGGCATGCACCTTGCTACCATATGACCCAAGTTCAAGTCCCAGCACCACCCAGAGGTGCAACGGCAGTAGAGGAGACTCCTGTGCTGAGATCTCTCTGAGTGTCTCTGTGTCTCTCTACCTAAGTGAAAAAGTGGCCTGCAGCAGTGAAATGGCACATACACAAGACCCAGGCTTCCCAAAAACCAAATCACTAGAAACATGGATTCTGTACTTAGGACCCCAAAGCTGAGAGCCTCTTCAGTCCTTCCCAGCACATCTCAGGGCTGTAGCTCCAGAAGCTGCCACCAGGGGCGCGAGTCAAGTCTCAGGTGCAGCTGAGAATCACTTGGGGACACCTCCGAAGCCCACCTGCGCTGGGGGTGTCCCCCGAGCCAGCCAAATCAGCATCCTTAGGGGTCAGGCCCAAGCCTGAGTGTGTCAGCGATCCGAAAGTAGACAAAGCTGAGGTCTACAGACCCCAGGGACAGCAGGCAGGAAAGAGGAAGACTACCCCCCAGGGGTCCCCCTCTTGCACCCCAAACATTCAGACCTCGGGGACAGTTCAGCCCTTAGCCAGAGGTGGTGCTAGGCGCTGGAAGGGTAGGCACAGGGGCCGCGATCACCTGGCACCTGTCCTCCCTTACCTCTTGGTACAGGAAGTACTCCACGAGAAGGCCCCAGAGGTCGATGAGGGAGACCCTGTGGCCCGCGCCCTCCCGGAGCCTGAGTTCCTGGGTGTAGTACTGCAGCCGCTCCGCAGACACCGCGCCCATCTTGCTGCTGCAGACTCGAGCCTGCGCACACGCGATGGGGCCCTGCAAGGGGGCATGGGACCAGCCCGGGTCCTTGTAGAGAGTTGAGATGCACCTGGGGGGGGGGGGGTGTGAGCAGGGTAGGGGTGCAGGACCAGGCAGGGGAGCAGAGCAGGCAGGGGTGCTGTGAGCCAGGGCAGGGGAGCAGCTCCAGGTAGGGGTGCTGAGACCCGAGGCAGAGGAGCAGGGCAGGCAGGAGGCATGTCAGAGTAGGTGAGTGACCCCCATGACTTGTACTCACTGTCCTGCACCACCCGTTGCAGGGTGAGGGCGGCGGGAGTCTCCCACTGCTTCTAGTCTGCACCCAGGGATCGCATCCCAGCCACCAGGTCATACCCCAGCCCCCTCAGGGCTCTCCACACCCTGGCAGGTGAACCCGGGGACCCCTGATCTTACCAGGTGGACCCAGAGACGCCACTCAGGTAAGTGACCGTGTCCAGGATGCCCAGCTCCTGCAGCCCGGACAGGCTGCCATACAGAGAAGACATGGCCCGGGTTCCACCTCCCGAACCCAGGACCGCCACCACAGGCACCTGTGCACAAGCATCATCAGGTTAAGAATTGTGCCACATCCTTGGACATGTCAGACACAGACTCTCTGGTCACGGCCTCTGCACAGCCCAGGGAGACCCCGCTTCACAGAGGGAACAGGCACGGGAGGGCTGGGTGGTGAATGGTGATCAACAAGAGAGACCCCATTTCAGATCTTAACCTACCCTCCCACCCCCTGCACTAGCCCTGGCCTTCTCCCTCTGCCTTCTCCTGCTCCCTGTACTTTGCCTTAGTGACAGGAAAGGAATGTGTTCACTTACTGTGCATGGGAGTCTGACAAACCAAGACCTGGCTGCAGACAGAAGGCAGAGAGCAGACGAGAAACATCTCTGGGGGGGGGGGAATCTCTGCAGCCCAGCACAGAGACCTCCAGACACAAGCTATGCACAAGCCTTGAATTTGTTTTTTATCAGCTTAGCAGGCTAGAGTGATACACCCACCACAAGGGTCAGAAGGAGAGACTGGCTGCTCCCCTTCACCCTCTCCAGGACACTGTCCCTTCCCTAACTTCCTTCTCCCTTTTTTACCCTGCAATACCCTAGAAACCCAGCGTGGGGGAAGAGGTGGTTCAGGGAGCTCCTGAGTCCTCCATCTTCTCAGGTGGTTAGCACCCAAGTAAAGACATCCTGTCCTTGTGTCTGGAACATAGCTTTTCAGGGGATGAGCACCAAACCTGGGCGTTCATCCAGGACCACACAGTTAGTAAGTGACGGCCTAGCTCAGCCAGGCAGTGTGGCTGCAGACATTCCTTTAAGTATCCTACCAGAAAGCCTCCTTCAGTGTATCTCATCATGTGCAGAAAGGAAAAGCCATGTGAGGGGGGCCGGGGGTTGGCACACCTGGCTGAGCACACAGGAACCCAGATTCAAGCCCCGGCTCCCCACCTGCAGGGAGGGACACTTCACAAGCAGTGAAACAGGTCTATTAGTGTCTATCTTCCTCTCTCCTGCTCTGTTTCCCACTTTCTTGTCAATTTCTCTCTGCCCTTTTTGAAAGAAAAAAAGGGAAGAAAAGAAAAAATGGTCACTGAGAGCAGTGGAGTCCCAGCACTGGCACGGAGCCCCAGTGCTAACCCTGGTGGCAATGAGAAAGAGGGGGGGGGGGCTCCAAGTGGTGGCTCAGTGGATAAAGCCAATGACGCTCAAGCATGAGGTCCCTAGCTCAATCCCAGGTAGCACATGGACAACAGTGATGTCTGGTTCTTTCTCTCCTCCTGTCTTTCTCATTAATACTTTCTTTAAATGAGAGAAAAATGGGGGGTGTGGGGTGTGGAGAGAAAGAAAGGAAGAAAGCCATATGAAGTCAAGACAAGAAGCATCCAGCCTCACTACAAGCCAGGAAATAAAACAAGGTGGTGCTTGAATCCCTACACAGTCACACACACATGCATTCTCTGTGTGTGTGTATGTGTGTGTGTGTGTATGTGTGTATGTGTGTGTGTGTTTGTGTGTGTATGTGTATGTGTGTATGTTTAGCAGAACCAAGTCCTCACACATGCCCAATTTCACCATTCCAGGGCCAACTCTTTCTTTCATGCATATATATATATGGAAAAAGAAGGAGAAACAGGGGGAGAGATGCCTTCCCCTCGTGCAGTGGCAACATCACATAGTTCCAGGGTTTGAACCTAGGCCAATGGGCAGGGCAGGGCAGGGCAGGTGAGTCCCGCCAGGTGACCTATTTCTTGGTCTCTAACCTTTATTATACACACTTATTTATCTGCTATCTGCTGAGGGGGGACACTAGAGCATCACTCTTGCATATGCAGTGCCAGGAATTGAACCCAGGGCCTCACATACGCAAGGATCTGTAGTACCACCCTGCACACACTCTAGCCTGCAGCACCTTGAGCTTAAACTTGGTAGCCTCCAGGTGAAAGAACAGATGTAAGCCACCCATTTTCAGCCAAGCTCTCTTAGAGACAAGGCTCTGACCTTTCCAACTGTCCCCCTCCCTTAGTCCCACCTGTCACCTCTGCCGCTCCTGGTTTCCTGTCCCCTCCAGAGCAGAGGCTGGGTGGGTCCTGGAGCCCCTGGGGTGCCCTTCATACCTGGCTGTTCTCAGGAGCCTGGCTCAGCCCCAGCACCCGCTGCAGGGCCCTGGCCACCACGGGTCTCCTCTTGTCCAGAAATGCCTGCTCTCCATCAGAGAGGTCAAAGCTGAGTCGCAGGTCAAGGTCCTCTGAGCTGCAGATGGAGTGAGGTGCTGGGAGGGAGCTGGGGCATACCAACCTTCCACAAAGCTACCAGACCCAGAAGACAAGGCGCTAAGCCCCCCCCCCCCCCCCCCGCATAGTCAGTCCCCAGAGTCCCCACCTACCCCCAGCCTAGCCCGGAGCCCCGCTCACCTGAGTTCTGCCTTCACACTCAGAGCCACCTCCTGGCCCTGAAGGAAACACAAGCTGGTCCCCAGCATGCAGAGTGAAGTGACCCTCCCACCCAGGGCCCTGGCTTCAGGCTGGTGTGAACACCAGGCCAAGTTCCCCCAGCCCCACACTCTTACCTCCCCCAGGGCCACCACACGCTGCTGCTCCTGGCCGAGGGGCAGGGCAGCCAGCAGGAAGCCCCCCTCACTCAGCTGCCTGGTCTGGGCCTCCAGTTCAGTGCCTGGGTCACCCTGCAGAAAAGACACCCAAAGTGTGTGTGGGGGGGGGGGTGGGAGGGTTGTGCCTCCAGGGGTTCCCATAGTTCCCCAACTGCCAGTTCTCGGGGTCATTTACCTGCAGGACTGAGAGCTTCTCCCCCATCTCCAGGTCCAGCCTGGGGCTGACCACGGGGTTGACATGGAAGCGAAAAGTCGGGGGGAGGCCCCCCTCTGCTGGAGGCTGCAGGGGTAGGAGCTGTGGCTTCTCATAGGCCCCAGGAACTGCCAGGTGAATGTACCTAGAGCCTGGGAGCAGAAGGCCTAAGTGAGGGGCCAGGTGAGGGCTCAGATGAAGGCCCAGGTGAGGGTCTAGATGAGAGAACAGATGAGGGCCCAGGTGAGGGCCCAGGTGAGGGATCAGATGAAGGCCCAAGTGAGGGACCAGGTGGGGGACCAGGTGGGGAACCAGGTGAAGGCCAAGGTGGGGGACCAGGTGAGGGCCCAGATGGGGATCCAGGTGGCTGACCACAAGTCGGAGCCCAGATATGGACCCAGTTGGGGGTTCAAGTGAATGCCCAGGGGAGGGACCAGATGAGGACCTGGGTAAGGGCCCAAGTGGGGACCCAGGGGAGCAACCCAGGTGGGGGTGTTGTTTAATCCCTCCACTCTCTTCTATTTGGAAGTACAAGTTGTCACCACCCTGCTCAGTCACTGGCAGGTGAAGGACTCTCGGGTCCTAGAAGCCACACGGGTAGAGGTGAGATTTGGGGAGCTGGGGAGCAACACAGCACAGTAACCAGGGAAGTGGGCCTCCTGCCTAGAGCTGCTGGGGCTCATGACCTAGAGACAATCATCTAAGTATCTCAAATCGAATTCTACAATAATTATGATCATGTACTAGTACACCAATTACCAGTTTGTAACTGACTGCTCCCCATTTCTCACTCTCTACATGACTTCTGTCCGCCTGGCATTGAGAAGAGATCTGGAGCCAGAGAGAGAACAGAAAAAGTTTATATAAGGCAGGGAGATAGCACATCAGACAGAGTACAGGATTTGCACACCTGAGAATTCCCACTTCATCACTAGTGCTACATGTACCCTTACTCTTCTCTGCTCCTCCCCCCTCTCCTGTTACTTCATGGCAGAGCTTGTTGTTGAGAGTGAGAATCAACAGGGCTAAAAGGTCCTCTGGATCCAGGCCGGTGGCCATGCACTAGCTGTGTAGCCTTAAGTGTGTTCTCTGAGCTCTGTCTCGTGAGAGCAGGCTAATGACTGTCCCCAGGACCACTGTTCCAAGGGTGGACACACAGCACGTAAAATGCTTAGCCCAGCCTGTGACTCATGGGAGGGGCCAGATGATGTTATGATGATGTTATCTTGGTGGAGCCCCTCCCATGGGCCAAATCAGCCTGGGAGGGGTCTCAGCTGTCATTCTGTATCCCCTGCACCCCCAAAGGGTCCCTCTGAGTGGTCACCCTGAGGGCAGAAAACAAGAGGGCCCCAGCCCTTCCCGCTTCTGGAATCTTTCTCCTGCAACTCCCTGTCCCTGTCACACCCACTGCCGAGCCTGCCTGTGGCTTGTTTGGGCAACCAGTGACAGTGCGTTTATCGGGGGCTTGTGAAGAAGCCCAGTTCACATGAGCCTAGAGAGCCTGGTCACAGGAGGTGGGGGAGGGACATGCACACAGCTGGGTTGTGGGAGGTGGGCGGGGCCCCAGCTGACCACAGGCAGAATCAACACCACTGCTGAGGTGGACGGGTGCTTGTATAGAGTAGTAGTGAGGCTGACACAACTTCTGTGCTCAGATCCTTGTAGGGACGGGGAATTCCCTGCTTCCGGAAGCAATTCACCCCCTCCACCCCAGCGCCCCCAGCTTGGAGGAGTGAAACCTTCACAAACCTCCTGCCCCAAGCTACCTTCCCTCTCCCTCTCTCTTCCTTTCTTCCCTCTCCCCACCCCCATTTCTTTTTCTTTGTCTGTGGGTCTGGGGCCACACGTAGGCACAGTGTCACTGCTCCTGAGCCAGCTTTTCCAGTCAGACAGAGACAGAGATGAGAGACACCACAGCAGCACAGCTTCCTCGGGTCCCAGGCGGTGCAGGGCTCAAACCCGGGCTACACACATGGCGGTGCAGGAGCCCTACGTGGCAAGCTGCCTCTATGACCCCACCCAGATCCTTGTCACTTTTTAAAATGTAATTTGTCATTTCAAGATTTATTTCTTCTGGCATAAGGCAGTACCTGGGATTGAACATGCAGTCTCTGGGGCCTCAGGCCTATAAGTTGGTGCCTTCACAGACTGAGCAAGCTCCTCAGCTCCACCCTGCAGTCAGCACCCCGCGCCCACACCCTTCCGGGAGAGGAGGACCCCAGACCGCTGGACAGACTCACCATATTCTCGAGCAGGGGCTGCCCCGTCTCCGGTGAGGGAGCCCTGGATCCTCAGGCAGGGCTGGGCCTAAGGAGAGCAGAAATGTGAGGGGCCCTGTGTGGGCTGGAGCCAGGATTGGGGGGGGCAGCAATCTCAGCAGTGGGGGCACCAGGGAGGATGGTGCCAGCAGAGAGAGATGGGCAGAAGGTCATTATTTTTTTAAAAATATTTATTTTATTTATTTATTCCCTTTTGTTGCCCTTGTTGTTTTATTGTTGTAGTTATTATTGTTGTTGTCATTGTTGGATAGGACAGAGAGAAATGGAGAGAGCAGGGGAAGACAGAGAGGAGGAGAGAAAGACAGACACCTGCAGACCTGCTTCACCGCCTGTGAAGCGACTCCCCTGCAGGTGGGGAGCCGGGATTCGAACCGGGATCCTTATGCCGGTCCTTGTGTTTTGCGCCACCTGCGCTTAACCCGCTGTGCTACAGCCCGACTCCCAGAAGGTCATTCTTAAACCCTCCTTGGAGATGTCCCCCAACAAGTCTCCCCTCAGAGGAGGGTGGGGCGCCCCTCAGAGCCAAGCGGTCATATGTGCCCCACCCCCAGAAGACAGCCCCAAGCGGCTCCTCTACTCACCACCAGGACCCCGTTGGTGATGACCTCTGGTGAGGGCGCCTGGCTGCAAAGGACAAGAGCCGATGGGAGACCATCATCCTGTGGCTTAAAGGCTGATGTCACCATCATACTGAGGCCAGGCAGCTGGAAGACTCCGGGGAGCACCAGTGCCACCGGGACTCACCTGTTCTCCAGAAGAAATTCCACCTGCAGCTCTTGCGTACCCTGCACAGAGGGGGTGAGCGGACACCTGTCTTTGATGGGCTCAAGGCCTCGGGGACCAGCCTGGTCCACCAAACCCCTCCCAACGCACTCAGTTCTGGGACCAGAAGAGGAGGCAGCTGTGGCTTCGCAGGATGGTTAGTGTCCTCTCCACAAGGATCTTAAAACTGTGTGCTAGGCTGGCAGCTGGCCCACTGGGTAGAACACACACTTTGCTGTGTGCAAGGACCTGGGTTCAAACTCGGGCACTCTATGGATGGTGCCGTGCTGTCCCTTTCTCTCAAAAATAAAGAAAGGAAAGAAGGAAGGAAGGAAGGAAGGAAGGAAGGAAGGAAGGAAGGAAGGGAGGGAGGGAAAGAAGGAGGGAGGGAGGGATGGGAGGTAAAGCGTGAGACATGATGAGACCTCTGTAACAATAACAATTTTGTAAATCAATTTATCTTTTTAAAAAATGGAAGAATTGAGCTCATGAGGCTACTCAGCTGTGTCACACGTGTGTGAGGCCCTGGAGTCATAGTTATTTATTTTTCTTTATCGAGGGCAGGGGGCAAAGCACCCACTCCTGGTGCCAGAGATTGAACCTAGAACCTCAGGCATTGAACCTAGAACCTCAGGCATTGAACCCAGAACCTCAGGCATTAAACCTAGAACCTCAGGCACACAAGTCCTGTGCTCTACCAGCTGAGCTTCTTCCCAGCCCCTCAGAAAGCTGACTTCCCCCCTTCCTATCGCAGAGATGAATTTTAAACCCAGCCCCCAGTGCACTGTGTGCCCTTCTAGACACTGAGGACTCGGCATGGTGTTCAGGACTGGCCCAGTGCTGTGACCTCAGGTGTCCACATGTTGGTCCCACATTAGGGAGAAGTGTTTGAGGGAAAGCTTTATCTTCATTTTTCTGCAGAGCCAGGGAATGAACTCAGGGTCTGGCTCACGCTCAAACCACGGAGCAGCCCATGGGCCCAGTGTTCTATCCTATCCTGGGGGAAGGGAGGAGCGGAGAGACACCGCAGCCTGCCTCCACCATCCCTGGAGCTCCACACGGTAGTGCAGGGCTCCTTGGACCCAGGACCATTGCTTGTAGTCTCTTGAGGGAAACCTCTAACCAGTGAGAGCTGCAGGGGTGGGGTTCTGTCCTGGGACCCCCTCCTCCTGGCCAGTGCCTGCCTCCTCCCTGTCCTCGGTTGCTGGCACAGGCTGGTGCTTACCTGCTGGTCGAGCAGGAAGGTGTGTCTGTGGGGCTTCCCGGGCCTGAGGCTCCTCAGGTCAAATAGCAACAGGGACAGCTGGCCGCTGCTCAGGACATTCTTGTCATAGAGGGTGAGCTCCAGCACATTCTGGGGACAGGGCAGGCTAGAGGCGGGCCCCCCAGAGGACCTCCATTCCCCCTCAAACCCAGCTCCCCAGCCCTCACCTTCACAGCACTGTGGATCCGGTAGTGGAAGGTCTCATTCCACTCAGGGTCGCTGCAGTTGGCCACCGTCCTTGTCTGAGCAGGGCTGGGAGAGGCTGTGGGCAGCCACAGCTGCACATAACAGTCAGCTTTGGACACTGCGGGGGAGGGGGGTGTCCTCAGCCTCCAGAGCTTACAGCTGAGGAGCTGGGGGGAGGCTGGGGTGACAGCAGTGGTGAAGGGTGGCACAGTGCCAGAAGGCAGATTTCTGCTACCACTGAAGGAACGTTGTTTTATTGGAGCCACAATCAGAAGGCAGGTTAAGTGATGTTTCAAATACACCTCTCCTGCTTTCTGAGGGCTGCAGACACTCACTCTCTCTCTCTCTCTGTCTCTCTGTCTCTCTCTCTTTCTCATTTACGTGCTTATTTATTTTAATGACAGAGACAGACAGACCAAAGCATTGCTAAGCTCTGGTTTATGGTGGTGCTGGGATTGAACCTGGGACCTCAGAATCTCAGGCAGGAGAGTTCTTTGCAGAACCATTATGTTATCTGACCAGTCCACCAGCCTCTTTCTCCTACAAGTGGAGGTGAGGGAGGCAGGAGAATCAGGAGCTGGATTTGCTGGATTTGGGGGTCAATCAGGAAGAGGCCTAAGGTCCCCCCCCCGATTTATTTTTCTTCTCTCTCTCTCTTTCTTATTGCCTCCAGGTTTATTACCTGCACATGAATCCACAGCTTCCAGTGGTCATTCCCCCTCCCTTATTTTTATTTGATAGGACAGAAAGAAATTGAGAGAAGAGAAGGAGTTAGAGAAAGAAAGACAGGCATCTGCAGACTTGCTTCACCACTCATGAAGCATCCTCGCTGCAGGTAAGGAGCGGGGCTCAAACCCGGGTTCCTGTGTGGGTCCCTGCGCATAGTACTATGTGTGCTTAAGCAGGTGTGCCACCACCTGCCCGCCCCCCAGACCTTTCTACCTCTATGACCACAGCTCCTCCTAGAACAAAGCCCACCTCTGGCCACCCCCACCCTGCACTCCAGGGCCTCCTGAGACTGCCTGAGCCCAGGCCTCCTGGGGCTGATTTAGTGACCCACATGGAGGGGTGGGGAGAGCAGTTGCCTCCCAGCCAGCGCAGTGGAATCTTGCCAGGCAAAAAGGTCACGTGGCACTGAGTCCTGGCACTCCCAGAAATGCCTGCAGTCAGCTCCCCCACCCAGTGGGAGCTGGACACAACAGCTCTTGGTGAGAGTTGGCTTCCGGTGATGTAGGCCTTGCACGTTCACCAGTCATGTTGCTTCATCTCCCAGGGCCAGTGAGAGGCCTCAGTCAGCACAGCCCTCCCCCAGCCGGCTCCGCAAGGCAGCCTCCCACAGCAGTCAGCTCCAGCCCCCACAACCCCTACCCACACACACACACCAGTGGAGGTGGGTCACTCACACAGGTCTGTGCCTTGGATGTTCCTGGCCCTCAGCACCTTCACCTGGAGGTCATAGTACGAGTGGGCTTCCTGCTGAAACGAGATAATTCCAGACTTGTAGGAGGCTGTCCCTCTTCCCATTACAGAGCTGCTGCAGCTATGTCGGGGGGAGGGGGTCTCACTGATGTTGCTATATGGGGACCTGGGAGGTCTCTGTAGGGCCCCAGTATTGTCAACTCAGAGTGCTGGTGATAAGCCAGCCAGGCCTCTAGAATCAGGCTGGGTTCAAGTTCAAGTTCAAGTCCAATTCAGGATAAATGGCCTTGGACAAGCCACTGGATTTCCCAGGGCTTAACTTTGCCCACCTACAAAATGGGGCTGAAGAGGCTCCCCTTACAGGCCGCTTAAAATCAGAAGCTGTGTGGAATGTCTGGCTCAAGGAAGGCAGTACTTAGTACGCTCAACCATTTTCACTAACGCTGGGTAGTAAGCACCCAGCCTGGCACAGGCCCCCTCTAGTAGACTGTTCTGCACAACCCCTCCCCCCACCACACACACCTCTGTAGCTGGAGCAGAAAGGGAGAACTGGGGGAAAGGCTAGAGGACATTAACTATTAAAAGAGAGGGGCTGGTGGTCTGGGAGGTGGCGCAGTGGTAAAACTTTGGACTCTCAAGCATGAGGTCCTGGGTTCGATCCCTCGCAGCACATGTGCCAGAGTGATGTCTGATTCTTTCTCTCTCTTCCTATCTTTCTCATTAATAAATAAAATATTTTTTAAAAAGAGAGAGAGGGGGGCTAGGGATTGGAGAGAGAGCATAGTGGCTCTCATGCCTGATGCAGGTTCCAGCAACACCATAAGCCAATGCTCTGGTTAAATAACAATAACAATAATAATGATTATGATAATGATAATAATGAAGGCCAGGGTGGTGGCACACCTGGTAGAGCCTACATGCTGCAGTATACAAGGGCCTGAGTTCAAGCCCCTGGCCCTCACCTGCAGGAGTGAAGCTTCACAAGTGGTGAAGCAGTCCTGCAAGTATCTCTCTCTCTCTCTTTCTGCCACCCCTTCCCTCTCAATTTCTCTCTACCTCTATCCAATAAAATAAAAAATACTCAAACTCTTAAAAGAGAAAGCAGGGACCCACCCCACCTACAGCTTCCTGGCAAAGGCTGGACCAGCCAGCCCTGGGGCACACTGAGGCAGGCCACATGGGGAAGGAATCTGGAGTCTCTGGCTTATCGCATTTGCTGAGCTGATAAGGAGCCTGCAGCTGGACTCAAAACAGAATGGGCAGCCAGCAGCCTTTTGGGGGCCACTGTCCCTTCAGCATCCAGTGAGCATATGCTGTGCCCTCCCTACACCCAGCTCCTGGGACTCTGCAGCCAGGCTGTGGTATTCTGGGTAAAACTCAGCCAGCAACGTGTATCAGGGCCTCCCTCTATGTCTAGCTGGGAGATGGGGACACAGTATTTCCAAGGTCATGTCCTATCCAACAAACAACAAAATGGGGGGAAATGGCTGCCAGGAGCAGCGGATTCGTAGT